>NW_013669462.1:13133-26584 GCF_000517525.1 Limulus polyphemus
GGTTACTGGAAGATGTTTTGATCACTGAGAACCATAGTTGTGGTTACTGGGAGATGTTGTGATCGCGGAGAACCATAGTTGTGGTTACTGGGAGATGTTGTGATCACTGAGATCCAGAGTTGTGTTTACTGGGAGATGTTGTGATCACTGAGATCCAGAGTTGTGGTTACTGGGAGCTGTTGTGATCACTGAGATCCGTGATTGTGGTTACTAAGATTTATGCAACATAGTTGTGGTTACTGGGAGATGTTGTGATCACTGAGATCCATAGTTGTGTTTACTGGGAGATGTTGTGATCACTGAGATCCAGAGTTGTGGTTACTGGGAGCTGTTGTGATTACTGAGATCCGTGATTGTGGTTACTAAGATTTATGCAACATAGTTGTGGTTACTGGGAGATGTTGTGATCTATGAGATTCGTAGTTGTGTTTACTGGGAGATGCTGTGATCACTAAGATCCAGAGCTGTGGTTGCTGGGAGCTGTTGTGATCACTGAAAACCATAGCTTTGGTTACTGGGAGATGTTGTGATCACTGGGATCCATGATTGTGGTTACTAAGATTTATACAACATAGTTGTGGTTACTGGTAGCTGTCTCTATGATCAATGAGATTCGTAGTTGTGTTTACTGGGAGATGCTGTGATCACTGAGATCCAGAGTTATGGTTACTGGGAGATGTTGTGATCACTGAGATCCAGAGTTGTGGTTACTGGGAGATGTTGTGATCACTGAGAACCATAGTTGTGGTTACTGGGAGATGTTGTGATCACTGAGAACCATAGTTGTGGTTTCTGGGAGATGTTGTGATCACGGATAACCATAGTTGTGGTTACTGGAAGATGTTTTGATGACTGAGTTCTTTTGAATATAATATTTTAAAACAAGTGGACTGTGTGCTGCCCGTCTATTTTCGAATTTATCGCCAACAAGTCACAGCCACCTACTGTAAAAGAATCCTCAGCTCATATATATACATAAGACCCTGACAACCAGTAACCACAACTACATTCGTATAATTCTTAGTAATCACAACTATGGATTTCAGTGATCACAACAGTTCACAGTGATTACAATTATGGTTCTCAGTAATCAGAACAGCTCTCAGTCAACACAACTATGATTACCAGCGATCACAACAGCTCCAACTAACCACAACCATGTTGTGTGGTTCTTAGCAACCACAGCTATGCAGCTAACTGATAACAACAGTTCACAGTAACAGAACTATGGCTCTCAATGATCACAACATCTCCCAGTAACCAAAGCTATGGTTTTCAGTGATCACAACATCTCCCAGTAACCACAACTATGTTGTATAAATCTTAGTAACCACAACTATGGATCTCAGTGATCACAACAGCTCCCAGTAACCACAACTCTGGATCTTAGTGATCACAGCATCTCCCAGTAAACACAACTACGAATCTCATAGATCATAGAGACAGCTACCAGTAACCACAACTATGTTGTATAAATCTTAGTAACCACAATCATGGATCTCAGTGATCACAACAGCTCCCAGTAACCACAACTATGTTGTATAAATCTTAGTAACCACAACTATGGATCTCAGTGATCACAACATCTCCCAGTAACCACAATTATGTTGTATAAATCTCAGTAACCACAATCATGGATCTCAGTGATCACAACAGCTCCCAGTAACCACAACTCTGGATCCCAGTGATCACAAAAACTCCCAGTAACCACATCTCTGGAGGTCAAACTATGTACAAAAATGTTTTACACTATGGATATCACAGTTGTATCTCAAACTCTAAATAATTCTCTCCTTTTTTTTGTCAAGGGTTCACTTAGGCTGAATCAATTACTCTAGAATCCAATTGCAAGATGAACTATTTTCCCCTACTTTTATCATGATATTATTATTGAATAATTCACTTACGTTATGTCGTGGGTTACCACAGTTGTATCCTGAACCTTAAATAATTGTCTCCTTTTCGTCAAAGTCCATACAGGCTGGTTCAATTACTTTAGAACACACTTTGATAAGACAAATTATTCTCCTTATCTCTATTAAACTGTCAAACTCACTTTAAAATACCAACTTTTAAGGTTAATCACTCACACGCCAGCTAACTTCACGTTTTGTAACTTTTCTCTATTTCTACTTTACACTTCACTTGACTTTGCATCTTTCGTTATTCTTAACTTGCGCTCGCGAACCACTTAAATAAATAGCTTATTCACTGAGGCCTCGAAAAATAAACGAAAATCGAGTAGTGTGACTTCAACATTATTAGTAAAGCCTCGACAACAATGAATTGCAAACACAACGTACGACTCTTACTGAGTTACGTAACTAAACTTCTCATAACTATCGCCTTTAAGATGATTAACTTTTAACTCTCTTGTTATGAAAAACTAAATAGTCATTAATTATTAACTCACAAAATAAATTGGATAATAACGCCTACACTAAACAGTCTTGTATATCAAACACTGGTAACTGTCTCCATGATCACTGAGAACCATAGTTGTGGTTACTAAGAATTATACAGCATAGTTGTAGTTACTGGGAGCTGTCTCTGTGATCACTGAGAACCATAGTTGTGGTTACTGGGAGCTGTGTCTATGATCACTGAGATCCATAGCTGTGAGAACTGTAACTGTTGTGATCACTGAGGTCCGTAGCTGTAAGTACTGGGAAGTGTTACGTTTATTAAGAATTACAGTTGTGGTTACTGGGAGCTGTCTCTGTGATTACTGAGATCCATAGTTGGGGTTGCTGGGGACTTTTGGGATCCATATTTGTCAACTCTTTCCTGGCTCTATGACAGAAATAGAAACATGGTGTTGTACACTTATATCACTAAAAAATGTTATAATCAATATCGAAGATCTAAAAACACAACTAACTGTTTTGTTTCCCAAATCCTGTTTGTTTTTTTAACATATTCAATTAGGATCACACTGGTAATGTCTAGTCCTCGAACATAATAATACGACTTAGAATTTTATTTTTTTGTTGTTGTTGATTAAAAATAAATAAAATTATAACTTGAAAATTATAAAATATTGAAAGCCAACTCCCATTTATATCTGTGTTGTTTTTCAGGACAAAGTTTAAAGTTGTGCTCGGTCTAGATAAGTGTTCGTTTTTGAAGTTTATTCCTGCACGTAGTAAAGAAATATTGGGTAGATAGAAACACTGCACAAAACAACAAGAGAATAACACAAACTTGGCAAGGTAAAACAACTGTTAAAACATTTGGTTAACTTCTGGTAACCATACGACTGAGACAAGTTAGAACTGGTAGTTAACAGCAGTCATCTACTTCAGTTGTGGATAGTGTCCAAAAAATTTTGTCATTGATTTCGTAGCGGTTCCACATTACGATATGACACTTTGAGACACTCAAAGCCAAATCGCAAGGTGTTCGAGCAACTGTAGCATTAGTTTAGAAGCGGTTCCACATTTTGGTATGACACTTTGAAACACTCGAAGCCAAATCGCAAGGTGTTCGAGCAACTGTAGCATTAGTTTGGAAGTGGTTCCACATCTGATATGACACTTTGAAACACTCGAAGCCAAATCGCAAGGTGTTCGAGCAACTGTAGCATTAGTTTGGAAGGGGTTCCACATTCCGATATGACACTTTGAGACACTCAAAGCCAAATCGCAAGGTGTTCGAGCAACTGTAGCATTAGTTTGGAAGCGGTTCCACATTTTGGTGTGACACTTTGAAACACTCGACGCCAAATCGCAAGGTGTTCGAGCAACTGTAGCATTAGTTTGGAAGTGGTTCCACATTCTGATATGACAGTTTGAAACACTCGAAGCCAAATCGCAAGGTGTTCGAGCAACTGTAGCATTAGTTTGGAAGTGGTTCCACATCTGACAATGACAGTTTGAGACACTTTTATCCAGTTCGCAACAACCTTCTGTGATTGGCTGGCTTCCACTTGTCTGATGACACTCTACATTAGTGAAACATGGCGTCTTCTTGAGTTCTGGCCACTTTTAATAAACAACTTGGAGCATTTAAACCCTTTAATGGACAGCGAAGACGATATTGTGTTGTGTAAGATCACTAAATAATGGATAGGCTGAATGATCACACATTCGCTTGTAATATCACATAAATGCTACGCAGATGCCTGATTTGTAAAAAAAATATTCATTGACGTGGTTGACATTATTTTATAACCTTGTCATAGCTATAATTTTACCAATCAAGATTGTTTAATTGTGTGTAGGTTTTGTCTTGTCATAGCTATAATTTTACCAATCAAGATTGTTTAATTGTGTGTAGGTTTTGTCTTGTCATAGCTATAATTTTACTAATTAAGATTGTTTAATTGTGTGTAGGTTTTGTCTTGTCATAGCTATAATTTTACCAATCAAGATTGTTTAATTGTGTGTAGGTTTTGTCTTGTCATAGCTATAATTTTACCAATTAAGATTGTTTAATTGTGTGTAGGTTTTGTCTTGTCATAGCTATAATTTTAGCAATTAAGATTGTTTAATTGTGTGTAGGTTTTGTCTTGTCATAGCTATAATTTTACCAATTAAGATTGTTTAATTGTGTGTAGGTTTTGTCTTGTCATAGCTATAATTTTACCAATCAAGATTGTTTAATTGTGTGTAGGTTTTGTCTTGTCATAGCTATAATTTTACCAATCAAGATTGTTTAATTGTGTGTAGGTTTTGTCTTGTCATAGCTATAATTTTACCAATTATGAATAATGTTTAATTGTTTGTGGGTTTTGTCTTATCATAGACCACAGGAGTTGAAGATGCGAATAACATATTCGGAGGCGACCACAACAGTGTTATAAGAAAAGGTACGTTAAAGCACGTGTTCCCTACATAAAGCTTTCACTGTGTCACAAAGTTTTAAAGGTAGACATTTTTTGTATTACTGATCTTCTTTTCATAACGTGCTACTATAAGATCAAACACTAGTTTAATGCAATTTCTTACCAGTTTATTTATATTTAATTTTTACAATAGTAACGAACTCTGAATAATCAGTAAACAATATAAATGTTAACACTTGTGATATTTTCCCTTATTTTTCTTAATTGTCGTCTAAACTTGTATTTATTTATTTGTTTGTTTTGGATATTCGAGCATTGCCACACAAAGGCTATCTAGACTAGCCAGTCCAAAATTCTGGACATGTAGATCAGTATGAGGTACTTATCAACTCTTGGGCTACCTCTGATCGAGTAACGCACCCACGGCCCCAAAAGGCGGGGCGCAATTTTGAGATTATGGGATGCAAACCATGGACCCTAGGATTCACATTCGGGTTCACTACATACTCGACCACGCCAGGCTCTACTTCATTTTAAAGTGACAGACCAACTGGACAGTTTAATATCTCCTTAACAAACAAACAAACAAAATAGAAACCGGGCTTTGAGTATACATTTCATTTGAAACTTACGTACCTGACATTGCCAACGTATTCCTTGAATCACTTGTTTTGGAGAGCGTGCTCGTATTGTGAATCCGAGGGTCCAATGTTCGTGGCTCGTTGCTGTAAAAACGACCTTCACATTATAGACAGTGGGTGCTTTAAAAGAATGGCGGTCAAATCCCCAAATTCAGTCAAAAGTCGCCCAAAAGTTGGCGGTGGGTCTTGTTGACTAGATGCCTTCTTTCTAATCTGTTGGTTCAGAGTTAGGGACGGCTATGCGTAGATAGCTCTTTGTGTATATTTATGCAAACAATTTATGTTAGTGTTATTTTACATTGGCACACATCCAGATCTTTCTGGACCATTACCCATAAAAGAATAGAAGACCTGTTTTGAGTTGGAGATTTCAGTGTAACCCCTTTATGGCCAAATCTGCCCTTAAAATTACACTAAGTGTTGATAAAGTTTGGAAATTGAGACTGGAGGTAAAAAATGATATTTTTTCTCCAAAATCGCTTCTATTAACACTGATTATAACTATTCCTTCCTCCCTTTTCGATTATAACTTCCTTCCTTCCTTTTCTTTCACTTCCTTCTGGTTCCGGTGTTCTCTTGTCTCTAATATCCGGTTACTTGGAACTTTCTTTCTTGCTCTTCCTCTGAAATATTGGGGGATTCACTCAGGTCGGTTGACGTACCCCGTGTTCCCTCCGTCTCTCCTTCTAACAGGCATCAAACCGAGACACAGTGACAACTGCAGGGAAATGGTCATTACAGGTGTCACCTCACCCACGGATGTGTTCTGCTCGGTGCCAGGCCGCTTGTCCTTGCTCAGCTCAACATCCAAGTACAAAGTGACTGTTGGAGAGGTCCAACGCCGATTATCTCCACCGGAGTGCCTCAACGCTTCGTTATTAGGAGGAGTTTTGAGAAGGTGAGTCCTCATTTCCAAGTGTGTTAAGTAAATCTAGTACTATAAGATATACACATCATTAAAAAAAAAAGGACTCCTCATCAACCAAAGTTGAGGACCGTTTTAAACATTAATAAGTTTGATAAGAAAATCGGTAAATACGATTCGAACACCATTTAACACGAGTAGGTATGATTAAGATATCTTTTAAACAGCAAGAAATGTAATTAGAACATTAGTAAACACCAGTAAATGTGACTTAATATCACTAAACACCAACAGATTTTATTGGAAAACAACACTGGATAGAAGGAGATGTAAATATAACACTTATGTGGCAGGATATTTGTTTGAACACCATTAAACAGCGTGTATGTGATTAGAAGACCAGTTAACACCAGCAACTTTGATTAGAAGAATGCCCTTAAACACCGAAAATATTTTCGAAACAACATTAAACATGAGGACATTAGTTCAGAACATCGATTAACACCAATAAGTCTGATAGAATGGAGTTAAACATCAGAATGAGCAATTATAGCATCGATAAACACCAAAATCTGTGATCAGAACAGCATTTAGAAAATGCGATGAAGCGCTATTGTGTATAAGAAACATATGAAAGTGTGGTTAGAATATCAGTTTACCAAATTAAGGGATCGTTTCAGTAAATACTTTTGTATCACTATTTTTGTATTTACCAAATTAAGGGATCGTTCCAGAAAATACAGATGCACCACTATTTTTGTACTTACCAAATTAAGGGATCGTTTCAGGAAATATTGTTGTATCACTATTTTTGTACAATACCCAATTAAGGGATCGTTCCAGAAAATACAGATGCACCACTATTTTTGTACTTAACAAAAGAAAAAAAACAAACTTGCAACAGTAAAGTAAGAGTGTTAAGTTTGTACCAGATCCATTTAGACGTTACGGTTGTTTGTACCAGATCCATTTAGACGTTACGGTTGTTTGTACCAGATCCATTTAGACGCGGAAAAGACGTTACGGTTGCTTGGGTATCCAAACCACTGTGTCAAATCAAAACTTAGGGTTTCTTGGACATTTTGTAAATCTTCGCTGTTATCGTAAAGCAAATCATTCATGACCGTGTGATTATAATCAGATGTCTAATATGAATGTATCATATTTAATTTGTTTTGTTTTTTTATTCAATTTTCCGGTGTTCGTTTAATTGCGATCTTATTATTATTTATACAAAAATAGTGATACAACAATATTTCCTGAAACGATCCCTTAACTTGGTAAATACAAAAATGGTGATACAAAAGTATTTACTGAAACGATCCCTTAATTTGGTAAGTACAAAAATTGAGGTGGCGCATCTGTATTTTCTGGCAGAATCATTCATGTTCGTGCTTCTCAATTAAAAATAAATCAGTGGTTTCGAGTCATTAAAATTGTTTTCTTATGAAACGTACAGGCATATTGTATTACAAAATAAAATCAGTACTGTCGTTATTAGACACTGTCTTATAGATATATCAATAAATGTATAGTTTTCTCATTATCGACTCAATGAACTTAGTTGTAAACTTATGTCGTAACACTGGAAGTCCTAGAGGAAGTTAAAAAAAAGGTTTTAAAATAACCAAAGACAATATATAAAAGAACGTGCTTGCACGAGAGTTCGACGTTCCATCGGAGTTAAGCAGGTATCATCATGTTTAATTGTGTAACCTTAACATCGACCCATATGCATGCGTTGTTTTTGTTTGTTTTTTTTTTGGCTGTTTTAAAGGATAATGATTGAACTGTGATAGATCAAAGCCTCTTCTCAACAAAATACGTAGTAATAAAGCTGGTATGGGCTGGTTCTTTAGTAGATTTCCGGCTTTCAGAGCTGGCGAACCGAACTCGAATCCGTGCGTTTACCACAAAATATCCTGCGCGTTTTAAGCGGCAGTCAATCCTGTAGAGCGGATGGTGGGTTTTAAGATGCAACTGACTGATTTTTTTTCCCCCTTTTGGTCAGTAGTCGAGAATTAAGAACAGCGATAGATAGATAGCCTTAGTAGCTTTGCCATAGATACAAAACACAAAAAATACCCACGCATTTGAAATACATTTTTCTGTAATAAATATATATTTGTGAAAGCTCAAAATTTACACAAAACCGTCAGTACTTAATATCCTTTGATATCACAGCGAATATCCTTGGTTTTCCTTGAATATCCTTTGATATCACAGCCCATGTTATTTATTGGATTTGTGACATAAAAATGGTCAAGATCCATTTTAACGCTCACTCTGTAACTTGCTGTAGTTTATGCTGTAATATTTCTACGTTTTCACCCGATGGGGTTTCCTTGTATTTGACAGTTTTGAATGCAAACATCCAGCTCTAACAAATGGCGTAAATTGTTAACGTCTGCATCACTTTTGCTCTGTCAATTTTGTTTCATATTAACAGCTGTCTAAAAATCCGTTTTAACAATTGTGTTGAATCTAAATCCTTGTGGTTCGCAGGGGATTCTTTATATTGAAAAAAAAAAAATGGTGAGAGGTGGTGAATGACATGTGCGGTATTCGAATGTATTATGTTAAAAAACTTTTTAGTAACGTTAACCCTAAAATTATCGACGATACATGGACGCATTGGATTTCTCAACACATTTTTATGAACTGTTTATACACCTACTTGGTTGTGGATCCATGTCATCGTTGGTTTCAGGGACCCTAATGTATTATATTTCGCTGTTGTCGTCGTTTTAACGCAAAGTTACGCAATGGGCTATCTGCACTCTGCCCACCACACGAAATCGAACTCCAAATTTTGGAGCTGACCTATCGAGGTACTCGAACGAGCCATTAATACGGTAATTAATCTCACTAATTAGTGGCGAAGTTTTCCCGCGTATTTAATATGGTGTTGATGGCTGACACAAAGGTGGAACTTTACAGAGCGGGTCTCCTCGATACACTTGAGTTCAAAGTTCAATAACTGACGTCTCATTGGCTGCAAGTCGAATGAAAAAAAACTTCCCGTTACCTTACTTAAATACCCAACATGAATATATGTTTGTGTGAAGCACTGTCTTAGGGAATCAAGAAAGATTACAAAAATATAGGGCAGGGGTTAGCGTACAGGGTTGGGGATCGAAAGGTCCAACTTTCACTAAACATTCTCTGCACTTCCACCTTGGGCGAGTTTTAAGAGTGACAGTCAAACCTGTTATTCAGTTCAAAGCTTTTGCAGCGGTAATTGCTGCTGACTGGCTGGCTTCTCTTAAACCAGTAGCTTACAACTAGGGTATAGCAGCACCCTAAGGTTATCTGAGCTGTCCATTTAGCTCGTGAATACATGGTGCATTTTCAGATTGAAAATATCAATACTATTAATGAATTAGAAACCGCGACTTAAAAAAAAACAAACAATGCTGATGATTGGAGATTTTTCTGGAAGATAGGTCCATATTTCTTAGTAAAGATGAAGAACGAACGGACGGATGGGCGGTGGATGTTTGGACGTCCGTGACGTAGATTTACAGTTTTAAAGTAGAATTCACCGTTGCGCCTACTGTTTTAGTTGGATTATTTTGTGGATTGTACATAAGACACGTTATTGATTCGGTACGACAGCGTAACCGTAGACAACTGTGCTACACAGAACATAGCTCAAAAGGAATTTTGTATGAAGTGAGGGGTTCAATCAGCGTAGTTTAAACCCCGAATTTTTCGTGTCCAATAGTGACTCTGGTTATACGTGTGCGCTTACATACTTTCTGGTGGTCGGTAATCCCTGCAGTAATTAATTGATGACTAACGACTGAAATCAAAAGAAGTTGGAGCTGTCGTTTGACCTTTTGTCGTGCCATATTACCCCACGCGTGACTTAGTCCTGTCGAATACCTGCTTCTGTCAACCATGTGTGTGTGTGTGTTCCATAAGAGAATATTTAATTTTCCTGCACGCATACTTTTAATTATGTTTCTTGAAATATATAAGAGAAGAGAGGTTTAAAAAGTTTGGAACTCGTGCCTTTAATAAGTCGCTACTGTACGTCTGTAACACGTGCGTACAGACGAACGCACGGGCTGTATCTCGGAATTGACGTAGAAAAACCACTAGGCACTAAATCCATATACCGATCATCAACTAATAACAATACTTGAAACAAAAGATATGTACATAACCAAAGCCACATTTTTATATTTGCACCTCATTTGGAAACTTAAAAAGAAAGTGGTGTTTCGCCTGATTGGATTATTCGGCTGCTACATGTGGTTTTTGCAAATAGTTTAAGGGGGGTGGGGGGTGCGCAAGTGAAACCCTAGATTGCACTCATTTATTAAATATATATATTACAAATATAGTTTTAAATACAACTTTTATTGGAAATTTGAATAATGCCTTGATTCGCCTGTGCTTCTGGGGCTTTATTGGCAGTGATTTCCAGTTCAATATAGAGGTCGGCGAGAAGGCTTTCTTTATCACCCCCCCCCCCCCCCCATCTCATCTGGATCCGTCTTCCAGTCTGACAAGGAAATAGCCGTCGGTTAAAGTTTTTGAGCCACACCCCTCTTCAATTTTTCTTGTTTACTTGTCGTGTGTGAATGAATGAACATTTTGGGGATGTATGTAAAAATAAATGTAGTTATATAAACGTATTTGAAAGCAGTTTTGATGAGCAAGAAACTCAACAATTTTCCGAACTTCCTGGGAGACATCGGTATCAACTAAATAAATCTGAATACTATCGTCTTCTCATCAGTTTATAGAAACGAAAAAAAAGACCGCCGTGGATTCCTTACAGCGGTCTTGACAATTTCCATGTTACAACCAGAGATAACTTTAAAAAATATGTTCAAAATCCAATGGCTCATCGGAAAGTGTAAGGACTTGTAACGCAAACAATTGTGTTTCGATAACCCGCGGTGGGCATAGCACAGGTAGCCCATTGTGCAGCTTTATGATAATAACAAACAACATTCAGTAAGGGTTGTGTAATGATGGACTTCTCCTTCATGAACACTGGCAGTCATATTCCTGCAAGACGTCTCCTTCATTAACACTGGCAGTCAAATTCCTACAAGACGTTTCCTTCATTAACACTGGCAGTCATATTCCTCCTAGACATCTCCTTCATTAACACTGGCAGTCATATTCCTCCCAGACATCTCCTTCATTAACACTGGCAGTCATATTCCTCCCAGACGCCTCCTTCATTAACACTGGCAGTCATGTTCCTCCTAGACGTTTCCTTCATTAACACTGGCAGTCATATTCCTCCTAGACATCTCCTTCATTAACACTGGCAGTCATATTCCTCCTAGACATCTCCTTCATTAACACCGGCAGTCACATTCCTACAAGACGTCTCCTTCATTAACACTGGCAGTCATATTCCTGCAAGACATCTCCTTCATTAACACTGGCAGTCATATTCCTACAAGACGTCTCCTTCATTAACACTGGCAGTCATATTCCTACAAGACGTCTCCTTCATTAACACTGGCAGTCATATTCCTGCAAGACGTCTCCTTCATTAACACTGGCAGTCATATTCCTACAAGACGTCTCCTTCATTAACACTGGCAGCCATATTCCTCCTAGACATCTCCTTCATTAACACTGGCAGTCATATTCCTCCAAGACGTCTCCTTCATTAACACTGGCAGTCATATTCCTACAAGAATGTGCAAGCAAACATAAATATCAGGTATATACTAACAAACTAAAGTATAGCAATATTAACAATATAACTAACAAACTAAAGTATAGCAATATTAACAATATAACTAACAAACTAAAGTATAGCAATATTAACAATATAACTAACAATAGTTGTAAATGTCTTTTCATGTCAAGTGACACTCAAGCTACTGAGTGCAATGGTGTTTTTGTTGGAGCAAAAATTGTTAGTTATATTGTTAATATTGCTATACTTTAGTGTATCTGTTCCTTATACTGGTTTGTTTGGAATTAAGCATAAAGCTACACAATGGGCTATCTGTGCTCTCCCCACCGCGGGTATCGAAACTCGATTTCTAGCATTGTAAGTCCGCAGACATACCGTTGTGTCACTGGGGGGGGGGGCACATTTCTTGATCAATATACACCAAACTCGACACAGTAATACAGGATGACATGAGAAAGGTCATGGGGGGATTGGACCCCCCCATTTAATTTAATATCAAATTTCTGAAAAACTACTAATTTTGTATATCCCTCAGCACTAGAATGAACTACGTAATCGCTATTGATAGAATTCTTAAAATCAATGTCTTTTTTTTCAGTATTGACACCTTTATGTATTTTTATTGCACTTCTAATGTATATTATGTTAAGGAAAAAAAATAGAAGCACAATTTCCTATCCTTTGTTACAAATGAGTTTTTATTTCACCTGTCCAACGGACGGATATTCCAGCTAGTAATGAATAAAAACTAAAACAGATAGAATGGGGTGGTTTTATAAATGTAGATGCGGGAAGTGTATAGTTGGCCTTTCATCGTTTCGTTCAGGTGTGAAAAGTTTAGAAAATTAAGGGGTTTTAGAAACGTGAGAAGAATACCGATGAGGTTTTACGAAACGGAATAAAAAAAAAAACTAGGAAGGGACATTTCTTCTCCTTCCCGACTTTAGATGATAAACACAGGGTAAGAAGAACACAAAACTGACAACCCGGTTATTATGACCTCAGGAATTTTTCCGAGGAAGTGAAACCGGGCGGCACGCGACTCTGGTAACATAGCAGATGTTTTAGCCAACAAAGAATCCTGCCAATTTCCGCCCTTAGAAACATTATCTAAAAGAAAAATCTCAGTCTCAGTCAACACGTTTATAGACTAACTAAATATTTTGATTAGCAAAAAAAAAAAAAAAAAAAATTACTGGGAAAGGAGGGTTAAGAGATTCATTTTCGTTTTAATGTCTAGGCTAAACACACACACACACATTGACGTTGATTTATTTAGATTGTTATTACACAATTCAGTATTTATAAATAAATTTAAAGTATTTGTTATTTCGCCTCAACATTTTTGTTTCCGGGAAGTTTCTGAACATCCAGTTCTTTAGGGTTTCTTGGATGGTGATCAGTGGTTAGCAAAGCGTATCTACTAAAAAAACTGAATACTAGAGCAGCTTTGTTTCCATATCTTCTTTACATTGTTGTACC
>NW_013669462.1:27532-38801 GCF_000517525.1 Limulus polyphemus
GCAACTCAAAAAACCATAGTATATCTATTAAAAACACAGTAATTTTAAACAAAGAACCAAACATAAACAAATGAAAAATCAAGGAATCCGTCTTAATTGAACAAAACAACCCTACTCTAAACCAACACCCCGGGGTGCCAAGATACCTCTTCCACATTTTGCAACAGTATCCGGTCATGTGACTTCTTTGTTCAATACTGTATATATATATCCTTGTCAGTGTAAATTACTTGCACCTGATGATGACAAAACCTTGTCGAAACGTTGTACATTTGCTGTTATGTTAAACTTATATTAAAGTTTTTCTTCATTACCCATTCAAGCCGTCTCCAACCATTATTAGTCTCAAAGTGAGTTCCTCGTCATCGAATAAGAGAGAAATTGTTGTTGTCCATCACGGGGAATCGAACCCTGGATTTTAGCGCTGCAAGTCCATAAACTTGCAGGGAAATGAAAAAAAAAAGAGAGAGAAAAACCGCGCTCTTCACTATGGGGCCGTGGATGCGTTATAAAAGCCACTGTCAAATCTAACTGTTCGGCAAGGCAAGCGTAGCTCAAGAGTTGACGGTGGATGCTGTTTACTAGCTGCCTTATTATTAGTCTCTCTGTTCAAGATAGAGACGACTAGCGCATACAGCCCTGGAGCAGCTGAGCTCACATATACAAAAAGAAACCACTCCCTATACAGCACATGCAACGTGACAGTAGAGATTTTTCTCCCT
Organism: Limulus polyphemus; assembly: GCF_000517525.1. Lineage (NCBI taxonomy): Eukaryota > Metazoa > Arthropoda > Merostomata > Xiphosura > Limulidae > Limulus > Limulus polyphemus. The sequence goes on from NW_013669462.1 coordinate 28,255, forward strand.
ATATAAATTCGGCGCGGTTGCCAGTTGTTAACGTGGAGTGCAGAAACATTAACGCACACTATCCTGAAGTGAAAACGGTCTTAGCTGACTGATTGATACAGTTTCTACGCCATTTTCTTCTTCTGCTTTATCGAATAAAAGTATTTGTATAATCATAACATTTCGTTAATTAGTTAAAAAAAAAAAGGCTTTTAACGGGTCTTTGTTGTCGTGAGATAAAACTCGGGACTCCATGGAAAAAGTCAGTTACCAACGGTTGTTGTGCTTTGTGGCGCAAGGCTACAGTAAACATGCGTGGTGGTGGTGAGATTTTATCACGTATCATGCCGTTTTTTTCAAGTTAACTGGTCGGGAAGTAGCACAACCGACAAAGATAGACGAGCAGATACAATCGGGGAAGAAAAAGAAAAATTTCAAGGAATAAACGAGAGAACAAAAGACAACGAGTAAACAGAAACAAAACGGTAAACAGATTGTTTAAAATGGTCAAATTTGGAAACGTAAAGGACTAGAACGACAATAGGGAAGTAGTTTAGATCCGGAGAAAATGTTTGAAGTAAAAACAAATACAGCATTGAAAGGAATAGATGGGACAGCGTGGAAAAAAAATGAAACTTGGGAAAATGGGAGTGTTACAATATGTTCTTGAGACTACAACTAGAGAGAGTAAGTAGGAGAAGGTTAGACGGTTTTTAAATAACAAACATGTATATGTGAAGCCTGTAGAATAAGATTAAATATGATCAACGGTGTATCCCTACTGTTATACGGGTCCGAATTCCTCGTGTAACTCAACAACAAAGATACGTTGTGTATTCAAATTCGGTGACGAGGAACCCACTTTGAGACTAATAATGGCTGGAGACGGCTTGAATGGGTAACGAAGAAAAAACTTTAATATAAGTTTAACATAACAGCAAATGTACAACGTTTCGACAAGGTTTTATCAGGTACCTCCAGCCATTATACATTGTGTATGTTTGTTTGGGCTTTTTGTGTGTGCGTGTTTTTTTTTAATAACTATACACATAGGTGGAAATGTGTAACCGGTTCGTTGTAACTTTTAGAATGTATAAAATAACACTGATTGTACACATACACTTAAGTTTGTGACACATATATTTCAGCCACTTCTATACACAAGTGACCTACAACGTTGAGTAAGCTATATATATATATATCAAATGCGTCAGAGGCTTCAGAAAAACTGCAGATAACCTGAGATAGGAGGGAGCAATCGCATGAGTTGTATAGCAGACTACGACTATTATAGCATTAAGGGCCTCAGAACTCTGCCGACACTATACCTGTTGCCTAGGTGATGCAACTTAAGAAGCTTGCAGGTGTGGCTGGCGGTGATATCGCCTCGGGCAAATTCCTCCGAAGCTAAACCACCGGTGGTGAGTGGTACGCACATTGTTGGCACGCAGGTAATCTCGTGAAGCTCGTGGCGCCGCGAAGTCTCGCTGCGGCTACCAAAAGAACAACTGGCCGAGTTACGTGAAATAACACATTTTCACACGCCATTAAAGCCGATCCAAATTTTATTGTTTTTATTTTCATGAAAGTACAGATTGTGTAAAATCCGCGTGCCCTACTTATGTAACATTTTGTAATAAGATACTGTGGAAATCTGTCTTATTGGGGGGGGGGGGATAAAGTTAGTAAAGAATTGTTAAGACTAGAAGATAAGATTTAAGGGTATATCAAAATACTAAATATTGCTTCATTAAATTGCCGCCCCCCAGTGGCACAGCGGTATGTCTTCGGACCTACAACGCTAAAAACCGGGTTTCGATACCCGTGGTGGGCAGAGCACAAATAGCCCATTGTGTAGCTTTGTCCTTAACTTCAAACAAAAAACATTAAATTGCTAACGTTAAATATAAATTTATAACTGAAATACGGTAACGTCCGTCACGTATACATATATGTGTATTTTTTTTCACCCCCGGTGGCTCAATGGTAAGTTTAAGCGGCTATAACGATAAAAATCGGGTTTCGATACCGGCAGTTGTGCTCGGAAAGATAACCTATTATGTAACTTTGTGTTAAATAACAAACAAACGATATATATATATATATATATAATTAAATTCGCATAGGACACCAGAAACAGGTAAGACAAATTACACCCCTCGCAAGGGGTATAATTTTAGAAAGATGACTTCGGTGATATCACCTCAAAAACACTGGGGGTATCTCTTCTCTTCAATTATCTTTTCAGCAAAGGTGAAAAACTAGTCATGGAAAACAACTGAACGAGGAAGGAGCGAAGCCTAAGGGCTTAAACTTACAATATCATATGTTTAAACTATCGTCCCGCTGCGGAATAATTTACATACACACACACACATATATATATATATTGATTTAACAGTATATTTAACAGCCTATCTCCATACCAGTTTTTGACATATGTCTGCGTGTGTCCGCTTATAGCTGTCGAACTGCTGGACCGATTGTCACCAAACCTACTGTATAACCATAATAACACGCTACCCCCCTGCAGGGAGTTACATAGATGTTTTCGTTCGGATCTAACCCTATATCACTCCCTGGGGGGGGGGGGGTCTCATGTCTTCCTCGTACGTTCAGAGGGTACATTAGCTGGTAATTCTGGCAAGCTATTCTTATTAGCAATGTGGGACGATGTGTCACGGGCGTTCGCAGAGGAGGTGGGGGACACTTGGAAAATGAGAAACATAATTCTTTTTTTTATTATTATTCAATTCACTACTTCGCCTCTCCCTGGAAAAAATTTCTGCGGACGCTCATGGACGATATACGTTTAAAAAAAAACATTCAATAAACACGAACAGTAATGTGCACATTATGTATTTGCGACGCACTTTCTTTGCAAGTGGTTCTAAAGATATTTCTAGCAACCTCGTCAGTGTTAATCTTCCAGTTGTTTGGATACCCTTTAAACTTAACCACATACAATATGCGTGTTTCCAGTTTTTGTAGTCTTAAGCGACAGCGCAATGTATCGATCCCATTGTGGTCCGACGAGATAATAATAATAAAAATTTCGGGTGGTTATCGAATAGAAAAGTTTAAAAACCACGGTGTCAAGTTACGATACTGATGTCCAGTGTCGTCCATCCGTTAGTTTGTCCGTTTCTTTCGAGCCACCCCGCGAATTTTATAAAACATTTCGTACCTCATCTGTGTGTTAAAAAAAAATTCTCGTTTTTTCTCGTTTTTTTTTTCTACCAGTTACTTTGTAAACATACGACGCATGATTATGGGCCAAGCTAGATTTGCAACATGAGGGTCGCGGATTCGAGTCCCATTCCACCCAAAAAATGTTCATCCTTTCAACTGTGGGGGTATTATAATGAGACGGTCAATCCCACTGTTCGTTAGTAGAGTAGCCCAAGAGTTGGCGGTGGGTGGTATTGATTAGCTGTAAGTTATTTTTATAAGCACCTGACCCTCCCAGATCGCGAACAACAACAACAACATGACCAAACACATATGCTGTTATTTTGATATCAACAATGGAGATTTTTTAATTATGGTCTTAATGTTAATATTTTTTTATAATACTCAGATGATCAGAAATGTTCTTCGCCTCATTTTCGTAATTGAAAACGTTATGAGTGGACTAGGTGTGGCCTACTGGTTAGCATGCCTACTCCTACAAACTTATATGATCATAACGTAATGCGCCTTCTAGCGAATAAAATCATTGAAAATACAGCCCATGACATCAAATTAGAATGTTAAAACATTGAAAATACAGCCCATGACATCAAATTAGAATGTTGAATTTTAGTGTTCACACGTTTTCTCTCCAAAGCCCTTTTTTTTTAATCTATTTGTAGACTATTATATTGTATTTCATGTTTATTTGATATTATTATTCTTCGCGTGTTTTGATGATCGAGCTTACGTATTTCAGGGCTAAATCCAAAAATGGCGGGAAATGTCTTCGTGAGAAACTTGAGAAAATTGGTTTAAATCTTCCAGCAGGAAGACGGAAAGCTGCCAACGTGACTCTTCTGACGTCATTAGTAGAAGGTGAGTGTTCCGCCCATCTTTTGTGTGTGTAGATGTAAAATACATAGATATTTATTTGATGTGTTGTTGTTGTTTTTTCAGATTATTTTCTTGTTTAATCAGGAAGATTCCCATGTAAAGTAATGTTTCCGATATTTCATGACAGTTGACTAATTACACTAGACAGTTTTTCTTCTCAGATAACTTATTTTTTTAATATATATGTGTTTACAAATATTATACAGCTCCTTCAGGGAATTGTAACATATGAAAAAAAGTCAGTGTAAAACAGTATTTTCTTGTTCTTGATGGCATTGTATTACAATTATTTGTATAACAGACAAAAAAGCGTTTTTGAGAAACTGTGGGAAGAGTAAAATACACCTCAGAGACAAACAGAAGCGTCTCTGAGAAACTGTGGGAAGAGTGAAATACACCTCAGAGACAAACAAAAGCGTCTCTGAGTAACTGTGGGAAGAGTAAGATACACCTCAGAGACAAAACAAAAGCGTTTCTGAGAAACTGTGGGAAGAGTAAAATACATCTAAGGGACAAAAAAAAGCGTCTCTGAGAAACTGTGGGAAGAGTGAAATACACCTTATAGAGAAAAAGAGCGTCTCTGAGAAACTGTGGAAAGAGTAAAATACACCTTATAGAGAAAAAGAGCGTCTCTGAGAAACTGTGGGAAGAGTAAAATACACCTTATTAAAAGAGGTATCTTAAAACAGTGGGCCTACACAGCATTATGGGATGCACTGTCTGTCAGATTTTTTAATACATTCTTATCCGTTCTTAACCTAAGCATCTTATGGTTTTATTACACTGTTCGGATAGATAAGTGACCGTTAGGAGGAGCTGGAAGTTATCCCTCCCCCTGTATATATATATATATATTTACTTTCTTTATTTCTTTTTCGGTGAGCTTTGTAAATAAGGGCAGAACGCTGCGCAGAGACAACTTACTTATTAGAAGCAATGGTACATGTTACTGTATTCTGCTTATTGTCCATATTATCCCTTTCCGACATCACAGCGTTGAGTATTAGGTCTGTTTGAAAATCACACAATCAGAGAAAATATATTCTAAACACAAGCCTGCCCAATGTGTTACAAATGCGTCTCTTACGAAACGTGTTTTTCAAATATCGGGGCCGTTGTAACAGAATCTAGGTAATAAAAAAACGGGGGGGGGGTGAAAAAGACAAAGAAAATTACATAAATAAGTAAAAAAAAGTATATTGGAAAACAGTATCAATAACAGCTAAGCCTAAGCTAATTATCGAAACCTCGTAAAGTTTGTAAACCAATTGAATATATTTAGTATGGACAGTTTAATTTGTGGCATAATTTCAGTAACTATAGCATATTTACGGACTATTAAATTCATAACAGGGTTTACGCATGTGTGTGATAATAAAAAGAGTAAAATGTTTGTTTTTTTTTTCTCGGAAATTGTCCATTTACTCCGTTCCTAAAATATGGGACTTTTTTTTTATTACTTTCTTTACCTGTTTGTGTAATTTTTCTTTGTTGTTTTTTTTTTACCTTTGTCTTTATTATCGCCACTAGTTGTGATGATTATTCGGTGCTACTTTAACTTAGATTAGATGGCAGTTGTTTGGACTACAAAATAAAGTATTTTCAACAAAATTAAAAGCAGCTGCAGATCAGAAAGGTTGATTTTTTGGAAAGTTGCCAATTAAATATTGACTAAATATTTCCGTTTATTTAATGTGTTAAATGCTAAATGTCTCGTGGCCAACACATTATATGAATAAATAATTTGTGTTGTTGTTGTTGTTACTGGCCAAATGCTAAGAGATCTTTTATTAGCTGTAGTATTGGAGGATAAACCAGTATGATATCTAAATTCAAACTGGTTTAGTATCTGGTCAGACGTGACCATTTTGATGGACACGAAGTAAAAGGCTTAACGCAGACTTTGACCAATTCGTTTACTGAAGCAGATCAATGCCAGCAAATGAGAAATGTTTTTCTTTAATATTCTAAACTTCTTACATGAATAGTTACCTAAAAATGGGGCACGTGATGAGAAAGTCCAAGTTTAACTTTTGATATATAATTTAAATAATTTTATATAAACTGATATTAAAAACGAAATTGGTTCTGAATCGGAATCAAAATCACTAAGTTACCACCACCCCCCACCCCCAGTGGCACAACGTTATGTCTGCGGACTTACAACGCTAGAAACCCGGTTTCGATACCCGTGGTGGGCAAAGCACACATAACCCATTGTGTAGCATTGTGCTTAATTCCAAGCAAATATCGCCCTCCAATTTGCTAGGTCACTGTTATTAGGCCCGGCATGGCCAGGTGGTTAGGGCGCTCGACTCGCAATCTGTGGGTGCGAATCCCCGTCACACCAAACATGATTGCCCTTTGGAGGGTGTTATAGTGTGACGGTCAATCCCACTATTCGTTGGTAAAAGAGTAGCCCAATAGTTGGCGGTGGGTGGTGATGACTAGCTGCCTTCCCTCTAGTCTTACTCTGCTAAATTAGGGACGGCTTTGCGCGAAATTCAAAACAAACTCTGTTACTAAGCGATAGTTTTAGTCAGCCCCCCCCCCCCCACGAAGGTAATGCTTATTAAAGGGCTACTAAAAAGGGGGCTTAATTCTTGGTCATACAATTATCAGGATTTATTCTTAGCAAGACTCCTTTGGTAACAATTTTACATAAGCCTTTGTCTTGAGCTAAAAGTTACACAGTGGGCTGTTTAAAGCTCTGTCCAACAAGCATAATTGAACCGCGGATTTTAGCGTTTACTTACGTAAACTTATCGCTAACCCATCGGGGAACAGACAGATTTTGGAACCACTGAATTATCACATAAGTGATACTTCCCAAGACCAATTTTCTTCCACCTGCTACCAGAATTTGAGGCTAGAAATATAACTTTGCGGACCTTTTAACCAAGATATGGTTTAGGTAATGTTAATTGCTGAACACTTACAACCAGTTTTTCTTTGGGGGGCGGGGCGGTGTAGCCTAATGGTTCGCTTGCTGAATTGTAGACCAGAAGATCCGAGGCTCGAGCCTGCGATATGCCGCGTTTTTTTCAACTGCGCGGCGTGCTATAAAAGTGATAGTCAATCCTGTTATTCAGTTAAGAAAATCCTTGTAGGCGGTGGGTGCTAATGATTAGTTTTGTTCGCTCTGCTCAGCTCTTCAATATTGATAGCTACTCTGTGGTCTCTGAAACGGAAATCCTGGTCACTGTTGTTCGAGTACTGTTTGAAATGGCAGCTCTAAGATAAAGCAGTGCTTCAATAACAAGACAAACACGACTGTTTAATTTACGTAAAGTGTCACTAATAAAAACTCATAGGTAGAGATCGTTACACTTTCTGACCGCCCCAGGGCGTCACATGACTAGAATTATATGCCTTGGCGTACCTTGCTCCAGGGTGTCACATGACTTGAATGATACCCCTCATTACATCTTCCAACACCGTCCCCGTTCCACCCCCGCTATGCAATACAAGAGCAAGACGTCAATTTATCCTCAAGCGATGGAGAACTATTGAGATGAGTGAATCGCCTGGGAAAAGCGAAGTCGGTTCGCAAACGATTCACCTCGCCACTAGGTGGAGTAAAGTTGCAAAGATGATGATGATGCACTGGTAATGTTTAGAAAACACGCTTCGTAGGCCAAATAAAACCGTGTCTGTGATTCGTAAAATATTAATAATTCTCCATTCGCCGAGTTGCCACAGATGGACAAAAAAATCGTTCAAGAACATGATGTCCAACTTTTAAACAAGAATGTGCATTCATAAAATGTATTTCTGATTGTTTTGAGAAAAAAAAACATACCGAAGAAGAGACGAGTTTGATCTAATTATTAGGTCAAAGATTATGATCGCAAAATATTCGCGAGTTTGTTTGTTTTGGAATTTCGCGCAAAGCTACACGAGGGCTATCTGCGCTAGCCGTCCCTAATTTAGCAGTGTAAGACTAGAGGGAAGGCAGCTAGTCACCACCACCCACCGCCAACTCTTGGGCTACCCTTTTACCAACGAATAGTGGGATTGACCGTCACATTATAACGCCCCCACGGCTGAAAGGGCGAGCATGTTTGGTGTGACGGGGATTCGAATCCGCGACCCTCAGATTGCGAGTCGAGTGCCGTAACCACCTGGCCATGCCGGGCCACATTCGCGAGAAAATACAGGTGATATTTCTCTTGTGGGGGAAGGTTATCTGATCTGTTTTTTTTTTCACGCTCTATAGCTAACACTTTTAATCATATTTATGTCGTCATTACTGTGTTAATTGTTGCAATAAAAAATGTTTAAGGATTTGATTAATAAAACAGAAACATTAGTGCGCATTAGGAAACAAAACCTAAATCTGACTAACACTTTAGGTACACAGGACTAAATATTTCTAAAGAAGAAATGGGCGTGTTGTAGTGGAAAGCGTTCCGAACTATGAACCCGAAGGTCAATGGCCGTAAGGTCGCGCTCCACACTTTAATTCAATTTATCACACAATGCACACAATACATGAAATGCAAATAATGTGTAACATGGAAAAAAAAAATATCCAAAAGATTTCTCGAGTGTGGATCCCGAATATGTAGGCCCAGCAATTTAAGGGTCGCGGGTTCGAATCTCCGTCCCACTAAACATGCTCGTCCTTTCAGCCGTGGGGGCGTTAGAAAGTAATGATCAATCCCACTATTCGTTGATAAAAGAGTTGGCGGGGGGGTGGTGATGACTAGTTACCTTCCCTCTTGTCTTTCACTGATAAATTAGGGACGGCTAGCTCAGATAGCCCTCGTGTAGCTTTGTGCGAAATTCAAACAAACAAACTCCTGAATAAATAAATCGTTAATATTTCCTTCACAAAACTATCTACATTTTGAGCTATTTTTATCTTAAATATTATGCACAAGATTTAAATGAGACTTCCTGGTTCTTCTATATTGACTATCCATTTCTTTAATGCTAACTTAATGTTTTTGTGTTTTATACTTAACAGTGATCTTATTTCATTTGGAATATTATTATATAATTTAGGTGCTTGATATAAATAACTTAGTCTAAATATTTCCTTGTTTAGTTTAGGAAGTTTTAAGTTCCCATGTACTTCAGCGCCACAGAGGTATGTCTGCAGACATGTCTGGAATCCGTGGTGGGCAGAGCAAAGATAGCCCATTATATTGCTTTGTGCTCAACTTCAAACAAACAAACAAACCTGCAGACTTACAATGCTAGAATCCGGGTTTGATACCCGTGGTGAGCAGTATATCGGTCTGTAATTATTTAAATCATATTTATTTCCTCCTTTTAATTTTGGTATAATGACAGCAAGTTTGAAAATATTACATACGTTATTACTGGTGTCAGTTTTTCAATGTTATTTGATAACTTTATCTTTTCCTACAACTTTTCTGTTTTTAAAGAGTTTATATTGGTTTTTATATCATTTTAATCAGTTGGTATAAGATGCATTGAATTATCAGATACGTTACTTTTATACCTTGTTTGTATTAAAACAGTTACAATAATTTTTACTTAAATTCCTTTTGCAAAATTGCAAAAAAAAAAAAATATTTAAATGAATTTATATATAATTTGGGTTGTTCAAAAAACTTAATATGCTTATTCTTTATTGGACATGGATACGTTGCAAGAGAGACAAAAATGCCCACTTGTTCAATTAGAGTAGCCCAAGAATTGGTGCTGGTTGCTTTTTTCTAGTCTATCAGCTCCAAATTATTGGAGGACAATGAACAGATAATCGAATTTTCGAAATAAAAAAACAAAACAGAAATAAATATAAAACATTAGTTGACACTGTGCACTTTATTTGGAGAGAAAAGCTTTGCTTTTAAGCTAATTATAGTAAGAATATATATAGGTATCATATTTGTTTCAGGCTACACGGTTAATATTTTATTTCTAAAGGGGTATAAGCAACTGAGTGATGTAAATGACGCTCTAAGCAAAACTAAAAAATATAACTTAAGACACCAGAATCGAAGTAGGGAAGCTTTGGAAATTCAATTAAATATTTTATTATTCGGTTTCCTTTTATTCGGTTTCCTTTCACGTGAGGATTTATAAAATACGTCCTTTGTATATTTAATGTGTTTCGTGATTATTGTTCTTGCTGGGTAACACGCATTTTCAAACTAACTAAATTACACAACACGTTTCGCGATCCTTTTTTTTTTTCTTTTACGTGTGGGGTTCCTGTTTGAAGGATAAACTCGAAAAGGTGTTGTGGTGGTCCGGTGATAGTCTTTTGTTCGTTGACCACCTGTTTCTTGGTCGCTGTTCAGCCGGAACTTAGCGGGAGGGAAGGGGGGCTCAGAACCAGTTCTTTATCGAGACCTTGGCAAATAAACACAGCGTGGGTTTCCTTGTTCTTTGGAAACCAAGATTATTCATTTGGAGTTAGGAAGGAAAGGTTGAAATAGTAGCTTCTATACGACCTCTTGATGAATACGATAAATGTTACCTGACCAGTATGACGTTTATAAAAAAAAAAAAAAAAAAAAAAA
>NW_013669462.1:39554-44388 GCF_000517525.1 Limulus polyphemus
AATTTGAGTGTAGTTGATCTTAAGCTTCAATACAATTTTTTATGGCACGTGAATTTGAGTGTAGTTGATCTTAAGCTTCAATACAATTTTTTATGGCACGTGAATTTGAGTGTAGTTGATCTTAAGCTTCAGTACAATTTTTTATGGCACGTGAATTTGAGTGTAGTTGATCTTAGCTTCAATACAATTTTTTATGGCACGTGAATTTGAGTGAAGTTGATCTTAGCTTCAGTACAATTTTTTATGGCACGTGAATTTGAATGAAGTTGATCTTAGCTTCAATACAATTTTTTTATGTCACGTGAATTTGAGTGTAGTTGATCTTAGCTTCAGTACAATTTTTTATGGCATGTGAATTTGAGTCCACTTTTGTTTAGCTTAAGCTCGTGACAAAAAATAGTGTAGTGTCCATGTTCTTTCGTATGTCTGCGGACTTACAAAGCTAGAAACCGGGTTTCGATACCCGTGGTGGGCAGAGCACAAATAGCCCATTGTGTAGTTTGTGCTTAATTTCAAGCAAACAAACAATCTTTCGTAAGTGACCTATAAGTGACTAGTGCTGAATTGTGAAGCAGGAGGTCCATGGCTCGCGTTTCGTTGCAGCAAGATCACAATTCGTATCTTAAAGCCATGGGTGCTTTATGAGTGATGATCAAATTCAATTAGAGTAGCTCAATAGTTGGCGGTTGGTGTTATTAACTAGCTGTCTTCCCTTTACTCTATCCGACTAGTTATGACCTAGCGGTTGGGGCGCTTGACTCGAAACCTGTGGGTCGCATGCACGTAAACATTCACTGAACATGCTCGCCCTTTGAGCTGTGAGGACGTTTTAACGTGACGGCCCACTATTCATTGGTAAAGAGTTGGCGGTGAGTGGTGTTGACTAACTGCCTTCCTTCTAGTCTATCACTTCTAAATTAGGAACGGCTAGCGCAGATTGCCCTCGAGTAGCTTTGCGTAAAATTCAATCTAAGCTTTCAGTTCTAAAATAAGGGACGACTAGCGAAGATAACGAATAGTGAAGGTTTGCGCGAAGCTCAACAAAACAATCTGGTCTATCAGTTCTAAAATAAGGGACGACTAGCGAAGATAACGAATAGTGGTTGAGCTTCGCGCAAACCTTGAACTGATAGACCAGATTGTTTTTAAAATAAGGAACAACTAGGGCAGACAACGAATAGTGAAGGTTTGCGCGAAGCTCAACAAAACAATCTAGTCTATCAGTTCTAAAATAAGGGACGACTAGCGAAGATAAGGAATAGTGAAGTTTTGCGCGAATATCCGAAATAAGCAAACAGAGAAGTGGAACAGAAGTTAGCCTAACAAACATTATGATCACCCTGTCTGACGTCATACGCGATGAAATCGAACCAAAAACTCACACCTGCTCGGCTGGTGAATTAAATGAGTAAGCAGGTGCTGTCAGCCTTTAGTCTTAACAACAACAGAATCTGTAATAATAATGACTTATGCAAGCAATTTGTTTTTCTTCGTCTCTGTCTACAGTTTAAAACTCCGTGCCATCGCCGAAACCCGCCGTTTCCTGTTTGTCCGAAAGCTAAAGGAAAAAATAATAATCGTAACAATAAAAAAAAGAACAAAAGATATTCATTAGAAGCAGATGGATCGTGTATATTAAGTACATCGTGCAGGTGTTTATCATTATTTATTTACATTTTGCGGTTATGATTCCTGGAAATAAAAGTAAAAAAAAAAAGAAACAACTGACTTGTTAAGATGGCGCGTCGAGAAGTGAATGACTGGAAAGCCTCACCTGCTTTACTTGTTCTCGTAAATGTAAGTGTTACTTATCAAAAAGGCCTAACATGGTCAGGTGGTTAGGGCGCTCGACTCGCAGTCTGATGTGCGCGGGTTCGAATCCCCGTCCCACCAAACATAGGGGCGTTATATAGTGACGGTCAATCCCACTATTCGTTGGTAAAAGGGTAGCCGAAGAGTTTGCGGTTGGTGGGTATGACTAGCTGCCTTTCGTCTAGTCTTACAGTGCTAAATTAGGGACGGCTAGCGCAAATAGCCCTCGCGTAGCTTTGCGCGAAATTCAAAATAAACAAAAAAAACTTATCAAAAGACTTGACTCATTTATTAAGATGGCGACCATTTTTCAAGTCGAATTTTGCCACCAGATGATACAATATTCATTATATATATAGTGACGTACTTTCATCGAATAGCTCCTACTCCTGAGCCCAGTGATTAATTGATTAATTTCTATTCAACCTTCCATCCATGATTATGAATGACTTGGAGAAGTGGTTCCAAAATCTTTTCATGGCGCGAAATATCACCTTCGACGTGACTCTTCTGTAAAACAAAAATTTTGGTACCGATAATGCTTTGCTAATTTTTTTGTTACTAAGAATGGGTGTGGATACAACAACACATTGAATTATTAACTTCTGTTACATCAGTTGAAAGATATATAAGGTCAACTGTGACTTAGCACTTTTAGTGAGAGCTTGTTTTAAGCAAGTTTAGTTTCTCCAAGCATGATTGCAGTCTTACCAGTTTGTTTCGTCATATTTCTTTTGATTGTCCTGTTGGGTCATCAATGGGTCATCTTTATATAATGACACAATGGGTCATCTTTATATAATGGGTCATCTTTACATAATGGGTCATCTTTATAGAACGATGGGAGTAGCTACGAAATTAAAGCCAGAGGCTAATTTTTAAATAGCTTAGTTACAAGTATTGTTTGTTTGGTTTTGAATTTCGCGCAAAGCTGCACGAGGGCTATCTGCGCTAGCCGTCCCTAATTTAGCAGTGTAAGACTAGAGGGAAGGCAGCTAGTCATCACCTCCCACCGCCAACTCTTGGGTTACTCTTTTACCAGCGAATAGTGGGATTGACCGTCACATTATAACGCCCCCACGGCTGAAAGGGCGAGCATGTTTGGTAAGACGGGGATTCGAACCCGCGACCCTCAGATTACGAGTCCTTAACCACCTGCCCATGCCGGACCGTTCCAGAAAGAAAAACGTCATGTGTGTTTCAGAAGTTATTATTGATATGTTTATTTAACTTGAAAATAACGCGATGAAAACAAGACACGAGAAAATATTGTTATAAAGACTTGATTGTATTAATAAAATCATGTTGAGAACAGTGTATGATATTTTACCACAGATAAAATTGAATTGGAGATTTTAACATTGTTGTATTTCGCTTTTGTCCATGTGGTACTTAGTTTCGGTTTTGTTTTTTGAACAATTTCAGGCGAGGCAATTCATCTGGCACGAGATTTCGGGTATGTGTGCGAGACTGAGTTTCCTTCCCGCCAGGTGGCAGAGTTTTTAAGCCGAAATCATAGTGACCCAACAGAAATGTACAGAAGGAAAGAACTTCTTTTAGCTTCCAAGTACGTATCACTCCGTTGTATCTAGATATAGAGAACACAGCCTTTTTAAGTTAGGACTAAATTACGTATTACTCCGCTGTATCCAAATGTAAAGAACACAGCCTTTTCTAGTTAGGACCAAAGTACGTATCAGTCCGTTGTATCTAGATGTAGAGAACACAGCCTTTTTAAGTTAGGACCAAAGTACGTATCAGTCCGTTGTATCTAGATGTAGAGAACACAGCCTTTTTAAGTTAGGACCAAAGTACGTATTACTCCGTTGTATCCAGATGTAGAGAACACAGCCTTTTTAAGTTAGGACCAAAGTACGTATTACTCCGTTATATCCAGATGTAGAGAACACAGCCTTTTTAAGTTAGGACCAAAGTACGTATTACTCCGTTATATCTAGATGTACAGACAAAAGTTTTTTTTAAAGTTAGGACCAAAGTACGTATTACTCCGTTATATCTAGATGTACAGACAAAAGTTGTTGTTTTTTAAGTTAGGGCGAAACAGAAACTTTTACGGATAAAGCCGTTTATGTTTTACTGTTTTCAAAAAATGTAAAATATAAATGAAGAAGGATTTAACAAATATCAAATCGCTGAAGCCCCCCAGTGGCACAGTGGTATGTCTGCGGACTTACAACGCTAGAAACCGGGTTTCGATACCCGTGGTGGGCAGAGCACAGATAGCCCTTGTGTAACTTTGTGCATAATTAAAAACAAAAACAAATCGCTGAAACCATCAAAGTAAAATAAACGCAAACTCGTAGTACGAAGTAATATTTATATATATATAACCTTTATTTTAAAATTTTGGGGACGAATTCATTTCAGTAGTGTGAGTACGTGTAACGCTTTCCAGTGGCTCAGCGGTACGTCTGAAGGGCTGGTAACGTGTGCGCGTGCTTTACGTTCCATCCCATAAAAGATAATATTTATTTAATAATTCCGGGAAAGCCAGCATTTGGTTTTTGTTCTCTTATTGTTTTCTAAAACACACGATAATATTTTTGGGTTTAATAAAGGGCTAACGTTTTGATGCTACTATTTATTTTCTAATATATTTTAACAGAATCGTGGTAACATGCTGTTGTATGAAAACAGATAATTAACACTGGTTTAATCAGTAATTTAAATAAAGAAAGATGAAGGGTAAGATTGGGAGGAGGGGGGTGGGACATTCTTCACATTTTTCGGTGCCTTGTTGAAGTCCCCGTGTTCCTGTTATTGTCATAGTTAAGTATACGCGTGGGATGATATCAGGACTAATTTTCATTTTTTTTTTTCCAGCGTTTAAACCGAAAGGAATTTTCGCGTGCTCGGTGCATATTCCCAAGCAGTAACATTCCTAATTTACTGATACCAAGAATTCACGTCAAATTATTTCGGGCATAAAATATTTCGTGGATGTTTGTTTCTCCTTTGTTCTGTATTATGATCTCTGGTTGAAGTATTTCGTGACCACAAC
>NW_013669462.1:45388-60662 GCF_000517525.1 Limulus polyphemus
ATGTCGGTCGGTTGTCGATGTCACTTTCCTCCCCCCCTCCTCCTCCTACCGTGTAAAGACAAGTTTATGTATATATATATATATATGTATGTATGTGTTTGTTAAATAACAGGCGTGCAGCTGCAACTGGTGCTAGCGTCGACTTACCAGAGCAAATAAATGGTCAGAAGTCTAAAAGTTGTGTCAGTCAACATTTATTTGTTTAACTGTCACTACGAACTTCAACGACCACTAAGTTCATAGATTTTGTTTCTGTTAGAGACATGACGATCAATTAAAAACCGTTTCATTGTTTCACCCAGCTGACCGCGCCACCACCTTAAACACAACAGTTTCATTGTTTCACCCAGCTGACCGTGCACTACCTTAAATACAACAATTTCATTGTTTCACCCAGCTGACCGCGCCACCACCTTAAATACAACAAAAATATTCCAAAACCACCTAAAGTTCTATTATTTCCTGTGTAATTGCACCATTCTCACCCCACCCCCAGCAGCCACCTTGTTTGTCAGAGACGCAAGTTTCGGACGAATATGACTAGCTTTTATTTCCACGCAATTTGCTCTTTTTTTCTTGCGTCACATTAGTTGTTTTTTTTTTTCTTGCGTCACATTCTTTTTCTGAATTGAAATCAGTAACAACCCAAACGGTCTCCAACCCGGATCTCGTTGGTTTTCGTAATCATTAGAAGTCAATGACATATACACACACTAGCAGACCGACAGAGTTACAGTGATAAATCACAGAAACCTGTAGTTTGGTGCTAATTACAAGCTTCGACTGAGAGCAGCAGCAAACCATCTTGTCCTTTTCGTCCGTTCTGTGCTTGGTAGACATTAAAAAAATAGCCAGAGCGCCAGAAGTACTTAGTCTCTAATGATGACGATTGACATGTCTGGAATTTACAAGCTCCTTTAATATTTACGTTGTCTGAGTATAAAAACAAAACAGAGCCATAAAAAGGATGTAATTTAAAAATAATCGCCCCCCCCCCCTTCGTTATGCTACCTCTCGTGGCTCAGCTAAACAAATCGAGCTTAGATACCTGCGATGGGCAGAATATAGATAGCTCATTATGTAGCTCGTATTCACTTCAATATGTGAATGCCCAATGATTAGTGAACGCCGCCAAATGTACATAGATAAATGGGCATTTATTTTGAAATTTGAAAAGAACGCCCGTTGTTACTTCTTTAAACGGTACTCCGGTTTAAAGAAAGAAATGCAATTTTATTGTATCTGTGTATGCATTGTTCTGCTCCTCGAGCCTTCTGAAGTGGTTGAACTATTTATAAACGTTTCCAGTGCTTCCCCGTTTTCCAGCACCTGCCGCTTTTACGTTTGTGTGATGGTGAGTGACTCTTACTTAGCCCTTTAAATTGTGTAATAACAACGCAGTTAACCAAGTTGGCGCAACGTATAAATGGATAATTCAGCTCTCTTCAAAGATACTCTTTTTGAGCAGGGTGTGACGTATTAAACTGTGGTTTAAAGGTTAAGATGCTCGAGACGTGACGTTCATGAACTTATTGCGCATGTGTTCAGGTGTTAGTTAGCCCGTTATGAATTTTAAACTCAATTCTAATTTATTTGTTCAAAGAGTTGAACAAAGTCCTTATGGCTGCGATTGCTGCTGGATGGTTGTCCTTTGTCTGGTCAGAAGTTCGAAATTGGGGAGGGTTATGCTTGACTGAATTGATCCTATAGTGTTTATGAACCAGTGGTTCCCAACCGCCAGATCATAGGCGAGATTTATCCTGTCCGCGAGATGATTAAAAAAATATATATAAAACGTTTTTTGAAAGAAAAAAAATAGTTGGTGAAATAAATTGTTTAATAATATAATATAGAATAATTTAATAATTATACGAAGCAGTCTGTGAAAACTTTTGATCAGTATTAGTTGATCCTCAACTGTTAAAAGGTTGGTTGAACATAAGCCTACGTACGCATAAGGTGCGCGTTCAGATTGAAAATACCTTTCCCTGACACGTATACTCTTATATTACAGGAGATGCAGTAACCATCTAGGCTATCATTTCTCAAAAAGGAAAGTTCCAGCTTTAACTAGATTGGCTATTCCAAACCTACGAATCTCAGCTTTAACTAGATTGGCTATTCCCAAACCTACTAATCTCAGCTTTAACTAGATTGGTTATTCCAAACTTCTAATCTCAGTATTAACAGGATTGGCTATTCCAAACTTACGAGTCTCAGCTTTAACTAGATTGGCTATTCCAAACTTACGAGTCTCAGCTTTAACTGGATTGACTATTCCAAACTTACGAATCTCACCTTTAACTAGATTGGTTATTCCAAACCTACTAATCTCAGCTTTAACTATATTGGTTATTCCAAACCTACGAATCTCAGCTTTAACTGGATTGGCTATTCCAAACCTATGAATCTCAGCTTTAATTAAATTGGCTATTCCAAACCTACTAATCTCAGCTTTAACTAGATTGGCTATTCCAAACCTACGTATCTCAGACTTTAATTAAATTGGCTATTCCAAACCTACTAATCTCAGCTTTAACTAGATTGGTTATTACAGTAGCAGAACATGTGAGATACGCTGTTTATTGCTGTGTTTTTGTTGTTGTTGTTTAAGAGTTTAATATTGTAGGTGTTTTAATTAAAAATTTGATGAATGGCACATCGTTCTATGGAACTGTACTTCACAAGTACTTAGATGTAGAGATTGCAAGTAGTCATAGGCGAACAAAAGTGGAAGATTTTCCTTAAGTTGACCTATTAAAGAAAAGCAACAAATCGATAGGATGCATAACCGAGATTAGGTTTAAAATTTGATAGTGACGTCACATGTGTTCCAGAAGTTTTGGCGGGGCTCCGGCACGAAAAAATAAATAAATTTGCCACTACAGAACTTTTGTGGATTCACTCTGAGTGATAGTGAAGAAGATTATATTATAATAATATGCTGAACACAATATTAGTCTATATATGCTGTATTTAGTGCCGTCGAGGCCTTTCGTTTAATACTGTACCAGAGATCTCTTCTAGGCTGGCTGGGATACCGCAGGTATAGCAGTGACTGACACGTGCTATACGCGAACAAATGAGATAGTGATTTGTTCAAAAGAATATTTAGGTGAAGGGTATAATTTATCTTGAGTAGGGCCATGTGTGTTTTCGGTTTGTTACAGTTTAGAACTGATGGGGCAGATTGAAAGATATTGATTATAAACATTATATACTTAGAAAATTTAGTCCTTACATTACTCCTCAAATTTTCCAAATCTTAGCTTACTGTTTAAAATAAATAAATGGAGGATATGGTTTTTTTATATCACTGACTTTACGAATCGAATTCTACTCAGCCTTTGTCGGAGCTGGTAAATCTAGCACCTTACACCATATATATAGGCTAAACGACCAGATTTGAGACCCCAATAATCAAACGTACACATTCCTAGTTTTTTGATCAGTTGACCAGAGATAAGACATCTAGTTAATAACACCAGCCGCCTTCTTAACCTAATAACGAGAGAGAATGGCCCCAAATCTGAGCTTACTCAGTGGCATATCACAGCTCGAACCTAAGACCTTTACATCTGCAGTTTGACACGCTAAGTGGTAAGCCACTCCCGGATACCGATTCTAAAATGAATATATTCAAAATTTGTATTTCTACTTATTCAAAGCAAGCTGAATGAATACTGAAACCTGTAACCGGGGTTTCCATGTGTTTAAACTTATAAATCGCCTGTCATTATGAAACATGCAGTATTAGTAACAGCAACCAACGTTCAGAGAAGAGCTTAAAAATACGATAAAAACTCAATAATAATTCTTCAATAACACAAGTCATATTTTTATATCAACATGTATTTCCCAGGCCTCAGATGTCTTTAAATAAGAACATTTCACATTAATCAACTCCTCGTGACTGTCACATTAAAGGAAACTTATTAAAGAAGTAATTTCCATTTGACATTTCCAGTTATCAACGGCAAGTCAAAAAGGTAAATCTATTCGATAACAAGTTGAAAATGTTAAAAAAATAAAATAAACGTAAGGCGTAGCTCTTTTCTTAGCCAGGCATGCGTGGGAATTTTTTTGTTGTGGTCCAAACTGGCGACGTAATTTATTTACGTCATGGTAAAATGAGCCTGGAAAAAAAAATTGAATTATTTTATCTTTCTTTAATTCAACGATTTCATTTTTGTTTGTGGCCCGAGTTCCTTTTATTTTTCTATTCACTGTGTATGTTTTAGTTTCCAAAAGAATGGTGAAATCGAGCCCATGACTAACAGTTTATAATTTTCATATTTCTGAGGGGAGAAATGAAAAATACATTTCTATCTGTTCAGTAGTGATGTGTTATGAACAGTTTTTTTTTCCTGAAACTAGTGTGTATTCCATAGTTTTTCTTATAGCCAGAATAATTTTTATTTAATCTATCTATATGTACATAGCTGTTTAACTTATATTTGTTTCTTCTGCTAAATGGTCATATTTGTTTCTGTTTTTCAGACAAACATTGAAAGAGTTCTCCGATCTTCTCAATCAGGATAGGTCTCCTTTGTGCAATACTAGGCCTCAAAGCATTTTGGATCCCAATATTCAGCGCCATCTCACGCATTTCTCCCTCATTACTCACGGGTTTGGCAGTCCTGCAGTAGTGGCAGCCCTCACCGCAGTTCAGAACTTTCTCACAGAGTCGCTCAAATACATAGAGAAGCAGTTGAACAACTACCAAACACCATCCGCCGTCCACGTTAGCGCTGCGGGCAACGGTGTTGACACTAAAAAAGAAGATAAAAAGTAATAAGTACGCTTAGAAATTCTTTTTATACATATATAAAAATGTATAATCCTTGTCTCTCGGTTCCGAGAGATGAAAGATCCTTCAAATGCTCAAAAAAAAAAAAAACAAATGAAGAAAGATAAAAAAGGCAATGGTATGTAATATGAGGTCAGTCTGTAATTTAGTGTATTCATGGGAATATAAACCTTGGTTATTGGAGTAATGGACGTTTGTATTTGGAGAAGATGAGAGCATGGAAGTGTGCTCAATTTGTTCACCGTGCTTTTGTATGTTGCCCACCTGGTTCCCCTAGAACGCCAAAGTTGCAATAAAGAAAAAAAAAAAAACTCGTCAAATAAAGTTTTGCCAAAATCGTTTCTCATCATAGCATATCTGTTGCCATAAGCAGTTAAGCCCGACTCGTATGCTGGAAGAGAAAGTCTGAATTGGTTGTGTTAGGACAGGGGTGTTGAGGTGTTTATTCTTAATGCGTTATAATTAGTCACCAGCGTGTTGTTTAATGGAAAACAAATCCGAAAATAAACATTAGTTTCCTTTTCCCAATATAAATACTATTTGATGAGAAGGTTCGTTTGGTATCATAGCTCCTGATATGCCAAATTAAAATATTATTACTACCTGCCATAATAAAATTTTATTGGACAGAAAATGCCCATTTCCGGTTGGGGTATGATTTGTGTATTTTGTTGTGTTGAAACAACAACAAATCTCGCCAAAATCATATCAGAAAATTAAAAGTGTGCCACAAAATAATAAATTTTTATTAAATATTTGCTGTAATGGATGTTACCCACTTGTTTTATTATATAACCTTAGTTCCAGTAAGCCATTTTAAAAAAAAGTTAAAACGGAAAGTAACGTTTTGTATATCAGTGTTCTTTAAATTAAACGCAAGTTTCAGAAGAGAGGTACCTGTATTCCTGATCACGGAGACAATTTAAGAATTCCAATGAATTTCTTAAAAATAAATATTCCGGCTTTTTTTTTTGCGGGAACAGTTGCCTTACCTAAACATTTGTAGTAAATAGGAAAGAAACAGGTTTAACTAATATTTGAAAACGGCAAGTACAAAATTTGGAAGACTTCGTAAGTAAATCTGAACAGAGAGAATAGAATCAGTTAATGTGTAAGTAACATATTTTCATCTCAGGATTTTGGTAATCATATGCTCTTATCTTTTGTTATATTTGTTATATTTTTGTCTTTTTGTTGTTGTGTTTTCGGTCTGGTGTTGTACATAGACTAAAAAATGAGAGTGTCCTTTTTTTTTTTTCCATTGAAGAGCGGTTGTGACCCCTTACATTATGGATATAGGCCCCAGTGGAACACAAAACAAGTGGTTGTGACCCCTTACATTATGGATATAGGCCCCAAAACAACATATACATGTATATAGGAAAATTATCATCGTTTTTCAAAGATAAGGCAGTATTCCAGATACTTTTCTTTAAATCCATACTTTTAGATAAAAACACGGACCTATTTGAGGTCTTCTTTACGCTGTTTCTACTCCCCCCCCCTTTCCCAACACTTACACAGATTCGATATAGAAACTAAGTGAAAAAAATACTAGCTGGATAAATGCATGAAGTTTGTTAGAAGACAGTAATTAATATTCCTTTTTTTTTTGTTACTTCTGAGAGATTGATTGCCTAATTAAATAACTATTAAATTAGAGACAATGGTTCCAATGAGAAACTGGGTTTTTCAAGCCATGTTTTATATATTTTATATATTCATACACGTGTTGTAGCCACTGAGAGTCTTGAACAAATATTGTCCCCAGTCACAAAAATTGACACATGTTGTAGCCACAGAGAGTCTTGAACAAATATTGTCCCCAGTCACAAAAATTGACACATGTTGTAGCCACAAAGAGTCTTGAACAAATATTGTCCCCAGTCACAAAAATTGACACATATTGTAGCCACAGAGAGTCTTGAACAATTATTGTCCCCAGTCACAAAAATTCACACACGTGTTGTAGCCACTGAGAGTCTTGAACAAATATTGTCCCCAGTCACAAAAATTCACACACGTGTTGTAGCCACTGAGAGTCTTGAACAAGTATTGTCCCCAGTCACAAAGATTCACACACATGTTGTAACCACTGAGAGTCTTGAACAAATATTGTCCCCAGTCACAAAAATTCACACACGTGTTATAGCCACTGAGAGTCTTGAACAAATATTGTCCCCAGTCACAAAAATTCACACACGTGTTGTAGCCACTGAGAGTCTTGAACAAATATTGTCCTCAGTCATAAAATTTAACACACACATGTTGTAGCCGACTTTGTTTTCAGAATGTAGCATTGAGTATTCTTGTTTGATAAGATGGCTTACAATAACTTTAACGTTTGTTTTTAGGGTGACCTCGTGCACTGGAGCATTAACTCTGAGTACAAACGTATTAGAGACGTTCCAAGTAAAATATTCTGTATAATTTGTCGTATTCTTGCACTTGAATAAATGAATGAATAAAATTTTGAATTTGTAATCACTTAAGAGTTACAGAAAAGTATTATTCTAATCGTATTGTTTCTTAAAAACTATATTATCCAAATATTTGGGAGGTTTGATTCTAATCAATTTATTTTTAATGTGAGAGATTTTAATAGAGTATCTTTTTTTCTTTTTTTTTAAACAGTTTGTTTAAGGGCCATGTTTCGAAATAATAACACACGTCCTCAACAAGCCCTGAATACTCTGTGCTAATATGTTGGAAAGTCATTTTCAAACAAGTTGAAACAGATAGACAAGTCCGTTAAATCCTAAAGTTTTAAAGCTAGGGGGCACCTACATAACGAACATTTTTTTTTTTACAATACTGTGCTATTAAGTTGGGATTTTCTTTAATCTTTCTATCAAAAAACAACAACAAAACGTACGATTGCTTAGTTTGAAATCTACCTGGTTGAATAAGTAGGTTGGTTCGACACTAGGGGGCACCTACATAACGAATTTTTTTATTTTTTATTTACAATAGTATGGATTGGGTTGGGATTTTCTTTAATCTTTCTATCAAAAAACAAAACAAAAAAACGTGCGATTGCTTAGTTTAAAATTACCAGGTCGAATAAGTATGTTCGTTTGAAACTAGGGGCACCGACATAATGATTTTTTTTTTTTACAATAGTTGGATTGGGCTGGGTTTTTGTTTTGTCAGATTGCTCGCCACATAGGTCTAGTCCTACAAATAAATGGTCAGTCTCATTTCAAATCTGTACTTATTGCAGAGATTCTGTAGTTCCTCTTTTAGTTTTAGGGCAGGCCCTTCAAATTACTTTAAAAACTTGTCTGGCATGTGTTTCATGACAAATGGACTAAAACCCAAGACTCCAATTACAAAGGCAGAGACTGTAAGCTTGAGACGGGTCCCTGGAATAAGTATTATGTATTTCTTAGTTAATCTTGTACAGTATAAGGAATATTCAATCTTAGTGTTCGTGTAAAGCAATGAATATTAACACGTTATCGCTGTAGTGTAAATTTTGTCCAGTTCTATGTTGATGTTCGTAACCCCGCGCGGCAGGAACTCGCCATGTATATGGCTTCTATATGTATAGGTCATACATATCTACATATAGATATAGATTTATATACATGTACATTCATGAGCCATGAGCGCCACCTGTCTTGTTGCGATGCCATATGCTACCAGTTGAATTCTGGGCTTTATTTAGTAATCCTCTTTTAGAATGATGTGGTGTATTTAATTTGCTGTCTAAGTTATGTAAGTGAAACCAGATGTTCCATGAAAAGAACAATATTAATAAAAGTGGTTTACTACAACCAATCAACCTGTGGATTGATTTATTTTCTTTAGCGTCTATGTACCCAAATCGTTGTTTTTAAGATAAAAAAGATCAGTAAACCAACCATTCAATATATCAACATAATAACAATAATTGACATAAATAAAACAACGATCTCTACATCTAGAATGTATTTCAATATCACCACTTTATAGCTCTTCTAACAGCAGGTTTTGAGGTTTTATGACATGTTTGTAATCTTCTGATTGTACCATGCTGTGGTCTACGTTGCTACATCCTTTATGGTTGAGGTTGTTATTCAACAATTACATCTAATACAAAATCCATTTAGAGTTTCGAAAGTTAAGAATAATAACAACAATATCTACATACAACGTATTGAAACTGACTTTCATTGTTTCGTGTATTATAGTCACGTGGTATAACAACATTTACCACAGGAAAAAGGAATAAACAATGTTGCAACAATGCACGTCTTCAGATGGTTAAAACAAACCGCCCACAACACGTTATTTCTGCAAGACTAACCACTGATGTTTTTGTTGTATTTATTGTTCAATTATCTCAGATTGCATTTTGACGTCAAACTCAATAATACAACACAACATTCACTAGTTGTCATGGTAAGTGACCAACTAATTTTTCCATTTAAAAGTCTAGGGTCAAGGGTTACAAACGATGTTTACGAGGACCCAAACGTGATTTCAGTGAGTTTTCTATCGATAATATTTTTAGCTTGCTACTATGTCAACGATAGTACATTGTTTGCGTGTTACAATAGCCTTTTGTTAGCTTGCTGCTCTGTTAATAACATATTTTTTTTTAGTTGTTTGGCTATTGGGTAAACAATGGTAAACGAACTGGCTCGTTGATATATGGTAACAGACTGTCTGTTTGGTTGTTTCTCCGTGTTTATGAAAACAAGTTTTTTTACACAATTAAGGGACTTTATTATAACCTCTAATTTATTCATTAATTATACCAATTAAGAGGTATGTAAAAAAAACGAATATTTCACTCCAACTTTGCCACGTGTCACTTCTTCGAGATCATGACTTATTTGCTAGATTTCTCGTAAACTGAGGTCCGCCTTTGATAACTGTGTCAATAAAATAATGATGGTAAGTTTGTTCGTCATACTGCTTGGCTAATTTTAATTATTAATTAAGAGAACCAAGCTAAGAACTCAAATTTTTAAATGTAAGATAAAAAGTGATCCACTGTAGTGTTAATCGTGCAAGTAGATTTATTAAGACGACTGGTTTTATAATTCACGTATTTGTTCATTAAAACAACAACAGAAAAGATGCTCAAATTGAATATACTCCAAAATGCCAGTCTGTGAAATCTAGGGTTCAATGTTCGCGTCCCGTTGCCGCAAAATCACACTCCGCTCTAAGGGGTTGTGGATGTATTATAAGAGCGACGACCAGCTCTCAGTATTCGATTATAGAAGCTCAAGAGTTTGCAGTGAATGTTGTCAGTTAGCCCTCCCTGTAATTAGGGGGTTGCTAGCGCAGATTGCCCTTGTTTAGTCTTGCATGACTATCCGGAACATGACTAACATTCTGCCTTTTTTTAATGCAAAATAATTTAGTATAATCACTTTTAATTAATGAAAGAAGGCAGTTTAAAACTTGCATGTTTAAGCAACTGGTGTGCAGAAATGTAGAAGAATGAAAATTTATCAAGTGTGTAACAAACGAAAAAAAAAACAAAAACTGATCTACTTAACACTCGTTTTAACGTGTTCACATCATTTAATGTTATGTGGCGTATTTTGTTATGCAAATTTTATTCATGCGTTTTTTAGCAGGGAATCTTGATGTCGCCCTCTAATGGGTGAAAAACTAATATAAATAATGCCGCTTTTAAGAAACTAAGTCGGTGGTTAATTTTATTTTAATAGTTTTGGGAGTGAGATTAACATTACCTTTATATATTTTTAAAACTTTCATTTGCTAATATATTAATTGAATTTAAAAAAAACAAACAAATAACGCCTGCCGATTTATTTTTAAGAAACAGAATTTCATTATAATATTCATAATTGAATGTTTAGTTTTAATTAGCTGAAAACTTGATTTATTTACCTTTGGAATTAGTATTCCTTTTCGTTCAGTAAAAAAAACAACAACAAAAAACTCCTGTGTGCGGATTTACAACGCTAGAAACCGGGTTTCTATACCCGTGGTGGGCAGAGCACAGATAGCCCATTGTGTAGCTTTGTGCTTAACTTCAAATAAGCCCGGCATGGCCAGGTGGTTAGGGTGCTCGACTCGCAATCTGCGGGTTCGAATCCCCATCACAACAAACATGCTCGCCCTTTCAGCCGTGGGGGCGTTATAATGTGACGGTCAATCCAACTATTCGTTGGTAAAAGAGTAGCCCAAGAGTTGGCGGTGGGTGGTGATGACTAGCTGCCTTCCTTCTAGTCTTACACTGCTAAATTAGGGACGGCTAGCGCAGATAGCCCTCGTGTAGCTTTGCGCGAAATTCAAAAGAAACAAACAACCAAAGCTTCAAATAAACAGTAAAAATCCAAATCCATGCCAAAAGACAGCGATTTAAAAAATAATAATTCGTTTACTGATACTTTATATAAATAAACAGATAATTTACGGCCAGGTTTACTTTCATACAAAGAATAAAACTAAAAAGACGCATTTTTAATATTTCATTACTTTTCCAAAGATGGAAGCTAATGAACTTTGGGGAATAATCATGATGGTATAAAAATCCAAACTCGCATGCCTAACCTCTAGAAGAAGACATGGGGGGGGGGGGATTAAACGAGGAGATAACACTAAAGTGTTCATCCAAACTCGCAAGCCTAACCTCTAGAAGAAGACATGGGGGTGAAAGTGTTAAACGAGGAGATAACACTAAAGTGTTCATCGAAACTCGCATACCTAACCTCTAGAAGAAGACATGGGGGGGGGGAGTGAAAGAGTTAAACCTTGGACGTTTCGGTACACAATCCCGCCAAACTTTCATTTGTGAGTGATGGCCAACAGGTGGAAATTGCCCGAAGTTCGGACCGCTAGCTAATGAAGTAGCTGTTTCTGATTTGGTTTTTAAACGATGAATATACGGGGTTCGAGTCTTACACGAATTTGTGGTTATATGAACAAAATACTGTTAAATAAAGTTTAATAACGAAGTTCCATTTTTATTAATTGAATAATAAAACAATAAATACGCATAAAATAGATTGTTTATCATTCTGAATATTATGTTCTTTCAAATGACAGGTGTCGGGTTAATTGTTGTTGTTTTTTGGCGGGAAAATCGGTTTAAATCGAAGCTCTTGATTTCTGAAAAATTAATATTTTTGGCGTTTATGGAACCAGAATCGTTCCACTGATCTCTTCTGCACGTGTCGCTGAAGCAACTTTAAAATGTAACAGCTCAGAAAAAAAGTGGAACAAACTTTTTTTGTTATACATCATTCTGCTTTACAAGTAATAAGTAAAACTTACATCTTATTCTGAGTACGTTCACGATAGAAATAAAACTTGCCAACAATTTCTCTTGCTGCGACGTTCTAACAAGAGAAACGTGTACATCTTAGCCAAAGTCGCTGCAACACACATAAAACATTTACAATACACCTCTTGCCCAACTCCGCAAGTCCTGTGTTTATCACACCAAGACAATAAGGACAGATATTCCCAACGTATATGGAAAACGTCTTTTACTTTATTATATAACTTTCATTAATCGATTTTTAATAAACTATTAAATTTTTTTTCAATTATTTTAGGAACCATCCCCCTTCAATAACAACTCGCTTCCGACATCACCTGAAATGTAAGGTCAGGGTTTGAACCAAAAAAAAAAAAAAACTTCGCCCCGTGAGAAGTCAACAATATAGTAGTTCTATTGCTTAATACGTTTAAGCCTTGTATCGAATGATAAAGTTAAATTAATCCTTATTTTGGTGTGAGTGCATTTTCTGTCGCATTATAATCAGTTATATTTTTATTAGGCTTAACTAATTTTTCAACGCAGTAAGGAATGTAATGTTAAAAAATACATCAAACCTAATAGTAATACTATTATCTTAAGATTGTACGAGAGAGGGGGGGGGGGTATTACCATTCAGAACAGCTACTTTTATCCCACTGCTTGCAGTGGTTCTTCGTTAAGTTCGTGTTCTTTTTGTTTTTCATGATGTGTGGTGAGAAAATAGGCTAAGCAGTTTAAAGCTACAACACCTGTTGCAAAAATGTTTAACATAAACAAAACATTGTGGATAAAAATTTAGCTACAGAACAACAACGGATTCTATATATTTACTGACGGTTCTGCAACGAAAATTGTAGAATACCGCGAAAACAACGCTATGCCTGAAGCTCGGTGAGTTCCTTGTTAACATTTTAGGCTTAAGAAATCTAAAATGTTTGATGTTGTAGTAATACTAATAGTAATAATTAATTAAGAGGTAAGATACAAACGTAAGACTTCAATATAACAATTTACAGTTGAAAAAATTAACTTTACCAAAATCTTGCTCTTAAAATTAAATAATTTAATTTAACAAAACAAGCACTTGTAGTTGTAAAAAGTGTGAAAGTAACTCAAGTTAGAAGTTAATCACTTTTCGACAGTACCTTGCCGTTAGTGTTAAGAAACTTTATCACATATCATACGTCTACGTCGCTACTGTGTTTTCGATTTTATTTTTATATTTCTCTTCATACATGTTATTATAATATTAGTGGGATTTTGAATGATGTTTCAAACTTTTAAATGTGAAAAGTTAATTAATTTAAAAAACAGCTATTGACACGCGTTAACAAACGATTCTTATCTGAGGGTAACTAAAGGCCTCTTTATTATTAATTATTAAAAAGAATAATTACAACGGTAAACAAGGTTATTTATTCATTTTTATGCATTGTTGTTATGTGTTGGAAAATAATGAAAAATTAATTCGCGATTCAATTCTGGTGTAAACAATACTATAATAACATATCATTATTACGTAAGCTAATTGAATAACGTGTTTTTACTTGTAAAATGTTTTTCAACATTTTATGGAAACTTAAAATCAAACAAAACTGTAATGTTGTAACCAAAACAGAAAAGGAAATGAGAACGAAACCACTATATTCTTTTCTGCAGGCTTTACTCATTAAACATACAATTTGCATGCTTATTACTTTTCTCCAGAGTTAAAAATAACGTTTTTCTTCCTTCTGAACACTGTATATTGTATTTAAAATAGGTCCTCAAAATTTTAATCGCCAGCATTATCTATGTTTGATTCTAGTTATGTAAAGTTTTTCTAGACAAATTCAAAATTTTCAGCATCCCAAGAACTTGTTCGACAAGGAAAAAAAAATGCGCAAGCATTCTTTGTTTTAGTGGTATTAATATGAAGAGGAAAAACATGGTGTGTACGCTTTTGCAAAGTTTGGTTGTTGAAAAATGTAAAATATGCTTAAAATGGTTTTAAAAGTAGCCGTTTATTCGCTGTTAAAAATATTCAACTCCAAACAATTATGAACACGAAGTGCAGTAGCAAACACTGGACTGAGCGCTTTCAAAGCAAGCACCTAATTACCACATCCAACGGATCATTACTTTGCTTCTGGCAAATTTTTTATGTATATATTAATTGTAGCGCTATCAGCATGACGCAAATAATTCAATATGTGTATATCTAGCTGAGATTGTTACTTCCTTTATTCTAGTTGTAAATAAATATTTATTCTTGAAAGTATGTCAAATAAATGGTGAATGAGAAAGAGAATCTCAATTAATTAAATTAATTAAAACAAAATATCCTTATCTTGTACTCGTAGTTCATTTTGTAAAGCTCAGTGGAGAGCGAGAAGTGTCGTTGGTGTCACTGCTGCTTCCAGCATTTGCTCACACGTTGTCATACTTTCCAAGCTCACCCATGTAAGCTACTTGATCGTGTTTGGAATTCCGATCAACATATTATTTTCCAACATGAACTGCTTCGCTATAAGTTTCTTGATATTGACGTAACTCACAGAAATAAGTCAAATCCATTCAAAATGCTTAAAGGATAAAAAACAATTGCTTCATCTCGTGCGGTAGGTGATGCCTATAGACACAACAAAATAAAGCAACTTGGGATTACTTTCGTTTTATTCATGTGCTGTAAATCTGAATGTAAATTCTTTTGTATTTTAATTCAGCTAATAAGCATCACTGAGTTATACTGAACAAAATATTGGTACACTCGGATTGGAAATATGTGTTCGAATCGAGGTTTAAAATTTCCAAGACGAGAATATGCGGTATACTCTGGTACACAGGTTTTTTTTTTCCCAGAAAAGTCAGTTAGGACCTCTAATAGGAAGTTGACGAATATTGTATTTCAGAGTATGGGTCCATTAGTTTCAGAAATTCTTACGCGAAGAAAGAGCCAACACACTACAATGTAAAAACTACAATATTTAATTAAAAAAACAAAAACAGTTAAAACACAGCAGTGAAACAAAACCAAAGGCAAGTGTTTGTAGTGATCGTGTTGGACTAGCAAGAGATAAAATCTGAAAAAAAAATATGATTTTTTATTGATATTTTTCTTGCCACTCTCGTGTGAATCCCTCCCTCCTCGGCCCGGCATGGCCAGGTGGTTTGGGCGCTCGACTCGCAATCAGAGGGTCGCGGGTTCGAATCCCAGTCCCACCAAACATGCTCGCCCTTTCACCCGTGGG
>NW_013669462.1:61662-67116 GCF_000517525.1 Limulus polyphemus
ACTACTATTAAAGTAGCCTGAATAAATTTGAATAAGGCTTAGTCAAAAATCTAACCATACAACTTCTCCTACCCAGGGAAGAACCTGTCATTTAATATAGAAAAACAACAAAAAAAACGCGTAATAGTATTTAGCCGAAAGTCAGGTTGCACATGCCACGTTCTTTGTGCACGTGACTTTTTTGAACTGCTATACAAATGTACGGACAAAGCAGCACCTGGCAATTACGCGATTCGCTGACACAAAATAACTGCCTATTTTTGGGAATTCGTGAGATATCTTTCCTGCAAGAGAGCACAATTAGTGAATCATGTTTCACCATTTCAGGCACAGTTAGATTGACGAAAAATTAGATGAATTGTGACTTTCTTTCTCCAAAATGAACTGAAATAAAAATAAATTTCGAAAACTAAGAAGTAACTTATGAGGTAGGAAACGCATGTTAACGTCCAGTACCACATACTTTATGGCGTTATAAAACACAGGAATATGGATCAACTTGGGGTCTCCAGGATCATACAGAAAGAGACTTGCAGTAAGTCGTATTCAAACCATGATAAGCAAAGTACAGCGTCTTGTATTAAGTGAGAATCCACAAATTCAAAGGTCAGTGGCAAAAGCCATCCACGTGGCTCAGGGAAAGTACACAACATAATCAAGAAGGATCTCCTTTCGGAAACGAGGTCAACAGATTATGGGTTC
The DNA here is from genome assembly GCF_000517525.1 of Limulus polyphemus. Classification (NCBI taxonomy): domain Eukaryota; kingdom Metazoa; phylum Arthropoda; class Merostomata; order Xiphosura; family Limulidae; genus Limulus; species Limulus polyphemus. The sequence goes on from NW_013669462.1 coordinate 62,365, forward strand.
ACCAAGGTAATGGTTCAAATCATATCTCCCGTTCAACCATCACAAACGCGAAGTAGCTGGAGAAAGAAACGGGTATTCATGCTATTCCACGCGAAGAAATACCAGTCGACTCACTGGATACAGTGTCTATTGATTTCTTTATAATTAGACCGTTAAAATGAGCGCTGCGAACCTGTCGTTCACTAACAGGAGATGGATTATGACAAGCAAATAGGGAGGAATGGACATGTTCTGGATATGTAAATTATTTATATATAGATATCTACTTTTTTCACTATTGACAGTTAAGTATATAGATAAATCCTCTTTCATAATATATAGATATTAATAAGATAGATAATCCGTTATAAATCCTCTTTCATAAAACTCTGCTATCAAATATCTAGATATTTTTTTTTCACCAATGTTTGTTTGTTTGTTATGAATTTCGCGCAAAGCTACACGAGGGCTATCTACGCTAGCGGTCCCTAATTTAGCAGTGTAAGACTAGAGGGAAGACAGCTAGTCATCACCACCCACCGCCAACTCTTGGGCTACTCTTTTACCAACGAATAGTGGGATTGAGAGTCACATTATAACGCCCCCACAGCTGAAAGGGCGAGCATGTTTGGTGTGACGGGGATTCGAACCCGCAGATTGCGAGTCGAGCGCCCTAACCACCTGGCCATGCCGGGCCATTTTTCACCAATCTATAACTAGTTTTATAAATATTCACATTATCAAATTTTCCTGGATATTGATATTTCTCTTAATTTTTACATTAAAGTATTTAGTTATCTTTACATCGATATCTATAACCAGGCGTATATCTTTACAGTCATTTGTATTTCTATTTGTTTGATATTCCAACCCAGCTCGAGCTGCTCTCTACTTGATCTTTTCTTTACTATATCCTCAATCAGTTCTTGAGTGTTGAGTAGAGCGGAAGTGCTGTTGGAGTTCGTTTGTCGTTTATGGGTCATTCTGGTCCCTACCATATTTTAAAGATAATATTTTACACGTGAGTCATTCTGGTCCCTACCATATTTTAAAGATAATATTTTACACGTGGGTCGTTCTGGGCCATACCATATTATAAAGATAATATTTTACACGTGGGTCATTCTGGTCCTACCGTATTATAAGGATGATATTTTACACATGGGTCATTCTGGTCCCTACCATATTTTAAAGATAATATTTTACACATGGGTCATTCTGGTCCCTACCATATTTTAAAGATAATATTTTACACATGGGTCATTCTGGTCCCTACCATATTTTAAAGATAATATTTTACACATGGGTCATTCTGGTCCCTACCATATTTTAAGATAATATTTTACACGTGGGTCATTCTGGTCCTACCGTATTATAAGGATGATATTTTACACATGGGTCATTTTGACTCGCCCTAAAACTTACGATACAAATATTTTATCCTACCAGTTGAGGGTTACTTAGATCGGTAAAAATCGGTAATATTACCTTATTTGATATTTTATACGGTTTTTAAATCATAAGAAAAATATTAGTTGATATAAGGGGAATGGTATATATATAGTTTTAGCTGAAACATGAACATCTGTTTGAGCTGATTGTAACCTTTTTTTCCACAATGAAGAGCTAACAGTAGTGTGAGAATGCAAAATTTAAAAGTTACTGGTGTTTTTTTTTCATTCTATTGTTATAACGTTTTCCTTTCGCTGGCGGGCTATTTTGAATTATCTGGTAAAAATGATTTAACTTCCACAAGTGAGTAAAATGACGTTCAAGCCTATCGAACAATACTAGAATAAACATAAAGTCAACCTTCTTTTACATAATATCTCAATAAGATATCAAACGGAGATTCGAATACTTCACGAAAGCATAATAGTGATTTAACTCTTTATCTTGAAGTACACACTTCACAATTCCCTCGTATTTATATTCTATCTTCGAATGTACTAGAAAAAAACAACTGACGTCACATCCTTAGAACTTTCTAAGTATTCTAAGCCTGCGGTATTAATTGTTTGTTAGTAATTAAACACAAAGCTACACAATGGGCTATTTGGGCTCTGCCCACCACGGGTATTGAAACACAAGTTTATAGTGTTGTAATTCCGCATACATACCGCTGTGCCACTGAGGGGAGGTCTACGTTATTAAACCTTCTGATCTGAACGTTATCATTAAAGCACGTAGCTCCTTCTAGCTATCAAAGAAATTACAATATTAAAAATATATCTTACAACAGTATGTTGATGTTAAACCTTTCCTGACGTTGGAGAGTGCAGTGGAATTCGAAACCAATTTATTTTTCCTGGCACTTAACATTCTGGAACACAATAAATGGCCTGGAAATTTTCTTCTGGCAGTTATACTGGAGAACAAACAAACAACAGCAAAAACGTTGTATATAGACAGATAGTTGTTGGGTTCAGATAAGATGTACTGCTGGACACCATGCAAGCAGCACCAGTTTTAACTTTCTTAATCAAAACGCCCCCTAGTGGTACAGCGGTATCAAAACGCCCCCTAGTGGCACAGCGGTATGTCTGCGGACTTACATCGCTTGAAACCGGGTTTCGATACCCGTGGTGAGCAGAGCACAGATAGCCCATTGTGTAGCTTTGTGCTTAACTTCAAACAAATAAACTTAATCAAAATATTTTGGGGAAATTTCAAGTTTAATGATGACTGACGGAAACAATTATTTATTGTGTACCATAACTAAGAATAATAGAAGAACTTCTGCTTCAAACATTTTATTTGTCACAACACTTACCAAAGTGCTTACCAAATATAACCATTTTCGATTAGTTTTCCATTTTTGACGGTGGACGATACTCGAGTGAACGGGTACAAGGCTGGGGCATCACGGGAAATTTTTAAAATGCCTTCTGTGAAATTCAAACGTTCTGCAAGTGCTGACAGACTGTTGCACTCGTAGGTCAACATTAATCGCTGGAGAATGAGAGGAGTTGAAACAGAATGGTGGATCACTTCAGCAATCTTGCACTCGTAGGTCAACATTAATCGCTGGAGAATGAGAGGAGTTGAAACAGAATGTTAGATCACTTCAGCAATCTTGCACTCGTGCTTCGAAATCACGAACCTTATCTTGATTTTTAATTAATTGACTCTATGAAGTTCGATATGCTGCAATAGTTTTATGCAAATTCAACATTATGCATATGAGCATAATCATACAGATTTAATCCTTCATATTTTATTTCTTGTCTCTAGTGGTTAGTGTGCCGGACTGCTTACCGGAAGGTTCAAATATTACAGATGTATGATACTGACGAATTCTCTCTGCTCCGGTTGCGTTCTGATTGGCATTCATTCTTATTTGGTTCATAGCTGGAAATAGTCCGTGTGGCGGCAAGTGCTGCCATCTTTGATATATAAGTTTTGATCCTAGTAGGATTAAGAATTACTAACATTTCTGGAGTTTCACATTGATTGTTTGTTTCGGATGCTTCCGCAAAGCTACACCAGGGCTAACTGTGCTAGTCATCCCTGTATTCACGGTTGCGATTATGGGACAACGGGACACGAACCACGGAATCTCCGGCACGCTGACCACTAGGGCCATGTCTTGTCATTTTACAGTTATTAAATGACGACAACTCTTTTTATCTGTTACGAATTGTATACTGTGATAATTACTTTTTATGAGATTTTCCGATAAAATATTTAAGGACAATTATATTACCCAATATCCAGTTCATAGTCGTGAGTTTGAGGGAAATTACCAAAACTGTTTCTCTTCACAAGTTAGGCCTAGCATAGCCAGATGGTTAGGACGCTCGACTCGCTATCTGAGGGCCGCGGGTTCGAATCCTCGTCTCACCAAACATGTTCGCCCTTTCGGCTGTGGGGGCGTCATAATGTGTAGTCCAAGAGTTGGCGGTGGGTGGTGATGACTAGTCTTTCACTTCTAACTTAGGGACGGCTAGCGCAGATAGCTCTTGTGCAGCTTTGCGCGAAATTCGAAACAAACCAGACCCTTCACAAGTCCTTGATTAGTAAGTAAGGCCATAAAATAACGCAACGAAATTTCATTTTGATTTTATTACGTTTCAGCAGTTGATTGTTTATTACACAAATTCAATGTTATTGTTAAGTAAGACAAAGCAAGAAAATTGTTAAACTTTCATTCAGTTTTTGTCCCTGGCGAATAATAAATTCTTTAAAGAAGGAATGGACAGCTAAGGATCGTTTTCAATAATCATATTTTTATTGTTTTGATGTTATGTCTGTGGTGTGTATATAATTATCCAAGACCATTCGTGGAGTAATAAACAAACAAACAACAACAGACGTTTCGTCAGAAAATCGAGAAATGATCCAGTTTTACAACAAACAACAACAGACGTTTCGTCAGAAAATCGAAAAATGATCCAGTTTCACAACAAACAACAGACGTTTCGTCAGAAAATCGAGAAATGATCCAGTTTCACAACAAACAACAACAGACGTTTCGTCAGAAAATCGAAAAATGATCCAGTTTCACAAAAAACATGTTTCGTCAGAAAATCGAGAAATGATCCAGTTTCACAACAAACAACATGTGTTTCGTCAGAATATCGATAAATGATCCAGTTTCACAACAAACAACAACATATGTTTCGTCAGAAAATCGATAAATGATCCAGTTTCACAACAAACAACAACAAACGTTTCGTCAGAAAATCGATAAATGATCCAGTTTTACAACAAACAGACGTTTCGTCAGAAAATCGATAAATGATCCAGTTTCACAACAAACAACAACAGACG
>NW_013669462.1:68060-69686 GCF_000517525.1 Limulus polyphemus
AACAAACAACAACATATGTTTCGTCAGAAAATCGATAAATGATCCAGTTTCACAACAAACAACAACAAACGTTTCGTCAGAAAATCGATAAATGATCCAGTTTCACAACAAACAACAACAGACGTTTCGTCAGAAAATCGATAAATGATCCAGTTTCACAACAAACAACAAGAGACGTTTCGTCAAAAAATCGAGAAATGATCCAGTTTCACAACAAACAACAACATATGTTTCGTCAAAAAATCGAGAAATGATCCAGTTTCACAACAAACAACAAGAGACGTTTCGTCAAAAAATCGAGAAATGATCCAGTTTCACAACAAACAACAAAATATGTTTCGTCAGAAAATCGAGAAATTATCCAGTTTCACGAGTGAAGACCTACAGTTTAGACATTTTCCAAGCATTAATTCGGCATTAAAAACCTGATCGGAGAACTCTTTCGTATTATCACGGTCATTAATGTTCACATTACAGGCAGGTGAATTCGAGAAATGCCGTCAAAGAGACCACCTAAAGTACCTCAGAATAACTGCCCGTCCTCCTATAAACAAACACACCCATGAAAAAAACAAAAGAAAAACTGGAGTCTGTTATTAAACCAAGCAACAATTCATGAAGAGAGAGGTAGAAAGACCCCTAACGGCGGAATTTATAGATGTACCTTCAGCCATGTAATTTCACCTACCACCGGCCTGTGATTCACAGTCCAGTGTCGTAAACTTAACTAAAGCCGATATTTCGTTTGTGATCTTACTTAAACTTTTTTCATTTATTTTTCTTTTAACTTCATATCTCGTGCCACACGCGAATCAGTTCCACGTGGCTGGTTATCATCGAAGCTACGATGTTATTGGTGAAAACGGTAACCTCTGATTTGGGTGACTGAACTCTTGGCTGCAAATAAAACCAGAAGTTACAAAGATGACCTCGGGAGAAGCCAATTATATGGCACTTGTATGATGATGGTTCATCGGTTTCAGTTTTGGTTTGTCTTTCATCTTTGGAGTACGCAATCACAGTATGCTATGACACGTGTATCCACGGTAAATATATACGTGCGTTTGCATAGATGGATACGTATATATATTACTTACTGTCAACTTCTGACCTTGTAATTATGGGGATCTGGGCTTATTTCGTCAGATGGTTGACGCCCTATGTTAGGCAGCGTAATGATTGTGTGTGTGCATTACGCAATTTGATAGGATAAGAGCAATGTCCGAAACTTTTCAATTCGAAAAACTTTTTACGATTATTTTCAGTTTGAAAAGACGGTGGCGCCATCTTAAGTCAAGCTAATATTGATCCAACCTGCTCACTTTGAAGTCACCCGATTTTAAGAGATATTCATATATGAAAAACATCTGTATTCTAACGTGATTCACACCGCTTGTTTATATTATACAGAACTATTTGCTGGCCCGGCATGGCCAGGTGGTTAAGGCACTCGACTCACAATCTGAGGGTCGCGGGTTCGAATCCTGTCACACCAGACATGCTCGCCCTTTCAGCCGTGGGGGCGTTATAATGTGACGGTCAATCCCACTATTCGTTGGTAAAAGAGTAGCCCAAGAGTTGGCGGTGGGTGGTGATGACTAGCTGCCTTCCCTCTAGTCTTACACT
>NW_013669462.1:70686-78962 GCF_000517525.1 Limulus polyphemus
CTCACTTGAAGTTGTTAAACCTTTTCTATACTCGCTTGAAGTTGTTAAACCTTTTCTATACTCGTCTGCTCATATCCATTAAATCTTAAGCCGACAAAATCAAAAGTGGTCTCCTCAAAAAATAACACCAGTACAAAGTTTCAATTTACTGTTCTTATTCTTACTAACACTCGCAAAACTACTTATCATTGACTTGATGTGTTTGTAATTAAGCACAATGGGCTATCTGTTCTCTGCCCAACACGGTTATCGAAACCCGGATTTTAGCGTTGTAAGTCCGCAGACATACCTCTGTGCCACTAGGGGGCTATTGACTTGAACCCAATCATTTTCCTAATACATCACTAACTTCTCAGGAAATTGAGCTAGAAATCATTATGTAATTCTGGGCCTATTTTTTATAACGTCAGAAAGTTAGATATTTAAAACGTTGCTTTGTAGGTTGGCGTCGACGAATTGTTACGTCCAGATATTATGCCTTTAACCCTTACAGTACTTAGAAAACGACTATTTATTTTAGAAGTTTGCATGTAATGTTCAGTACAAGTTGCCAACGATTAGTTAGATTTACTAACGTGAACAAGCCTGGAATAGTTTAGTGGTTAAGGCGTTTGACTTGTAGTCTAAGGATCGCGGGATCGAAATCCGTCCCCGAACATTCTCAGTTTTGCAGCCGTAGAGTCGTTATAATGTGATGGTCAATCTCACTATTCGTTGAGAGAAGGTGCTGTTAACTGGTTGCCTTCCCTCTATTGTATCATTTCTCGATAGACCAAGAGTAGCTTTTCACGAAATAAAAAGAATCCTACGTGAACAAAATGTCTACCTGTGTGTGAACATCCTAAGGTGGTTTCTCATGGTCAGGACAATGGCAACTGTGTCTGTCTGTACGGATGACTAGTATTGTAGATGAACTTTTAATTGCTTATCCACGACATTTGGCAGGCTGGATAAAGTTTGTTTGTAATTAAACATAAAGCTACACAATGGGCTATCTGTGCTCTGCCCAACACGGGTATCGAAACCCAGTTTCTTACGGTGTAAGTTGAGAGACATACTGCTGTGCCACTGGGGGGGGGGGCGCTGGTTTGTCTCTTTGAATAATGGGACGTGGATGACGTGGCATTGTTGGATGTTCTGATGAAACAGAACAGCGGTATTCTATATTTGTCAATAAACTGTTTTCGCTTTCCCTATGGAAAATAACTGTGTCGGTCTCTTTTATTTTGGTTGAATTTTTAGCCGCGGCTCATAGACCTGCTCTGGGTTGTTTTATTTCTTTGAAGTACAAACTTCTAGCTCGTAGCTTTATCATTTCTTGACCGATTTAAGATGTAATTACAGTTTTGGACTCAGGAGGTGAAACCCATTTTGATTTATGTACTTGACTACGCCCAAGGTCTCATAGATTGATTTACTCTAATCCTGCCTAAAATAATTTCAATTTGAGGGTAGGTTGGTAGAGATCCTGATGAGTAATAAAATCGATTTCGGGTATACGCGCACAAAACTATAGCCAATAAAAAGGGGGAAAAAAAAGCTTCATAGATAAATTTCAAGTGTCGCGGATATTGAGGATTCCCTCTTATTCTCTTCACTCTCAAAGAACATCTTGGTTTTGCAGATTTCATATTTTGTAGATTTGACCTGAGAATCCACATAATCACCATGCTTGTGAAACTATCATCCAGTGCCTTCTAGACATTATAACTCATTCCAAAAATAGATTTTTAGGGTTCGTTAAGAAAATCGTTATATGTAATACGATTAGAAATTCTTTTTATAAAAACGACGAAGCTCTTAATACGCTCAAAGAACAAAAACATGCTGATATTAGGGTTAATTTAGCATTACGCACGTGGATATCAGGGTTAACTTGGCATTGTGCACGTGGATATTATGGTTAACTTGGCATTGTGCACGTCGATATTAGGGTTAACTTGGCATTGTGCACGTGGATATTATGGTTAACTTGGCATTGTACACGTCGATATTAGGGTTAACTTAGCATTGTGCACGTGGATATTAGGGTTAACTTGGCATTGTGCACGTGGATATTAGGGTTAACTTGGCATTGTGCACGTGGATATTAGGGTTAACTTAGCGTTATATTGATTAAAACTGAGTAAGTACTTTGTTGTAAAAGAACCTCACGGGAAAGTTGGACGTTTTGTATTTTCTTCTAGGCCATACTATATTTAGGTATCTCGTTTTCCGTTCATCAGTATATTGTATTGGGATTTTTATATATGCTTTAGTTAAAATGTTTGTATAGGCATTTAATACTCGTATTGTTTTAGTCATGTTGTAAAGCAGATTTATAATTATAAAACATTTGTTCATCTGTATTCGTTTACTCGTAGCATTTCTTGTATGTTGCTATTTTGTAGCTATATACTCGCCCTTTTTTTAATTTGTATTCGACACGTATTATTATATGTAATATAACATCTATTATTTTATAATTTTAGCCAAGTTTGGTTTGTTTTGAATTTCGCGCAAAGCTACACGAGCGCTAACCGTCCATCATTTAGCAGTCATCACAACCCACCGCTAACTATTGGGCTACTCTTTTACCAACGAATAGTGGGATTGACCGTCGCATTATAACGCCCCCACGGCTGAAAGGGCAAGCATGTTTGGTGTGACGGGGATTGGAACCCGCGACCCGCAGATTGCTAGTCGAGCGCCCTAAACACCTGGCCATGCCGGGGCCTTTACAGTCAAGCAGTACACACTGAACGTTGAGGTATCGAAAAAAATCATTAGAACAAAGTAACGTCATCGAACGTAAACAGTTGTTTTATTTTGTTTGTTACTATTGTACATTAAGTAACAAATTAAAATTTAATAATCACTCATGCGTAGCGGACACAAACTACTTTATATTATAATATGACATAGACTTAAGTGACACAAAATATTTTATATTATAATATTATATAGGCTTAGGTGGCAAAAAATATATATTATAATGTGATATAGGCTTAGGTGGCACAAAATATTATATATTATAGTATTATATAGGCTTAGGTGGCACAAAATATTATATATTATAATATGATATAGACTTAGGTGACACAAAATATTATATATTATAATGTGATATAGGCTTAGGTGACACAAAATATTATATATTATAATATGATACAGGCTTAGGTGACACAAAATATTATATATTATAATATGATACAGGCTTAGGTGACACAAAATATTATATATTATATGATACAGGCTTAGGTGACACAAAATATTATATATTATAATATGATACAGGCTTAGGTGACAAAATCTTGTATATTATAATATGATACAGGCTTAGGTGACACAAAATATTATGTATTATATGATATATGCTTAGGTGACACAATATATATATATATATTATATGATACAGGCTAAGGTGACACAAAATATTATATATTATAATGTGATATGTGAATGTGAAACCGTAACTTTGCATGTATTTTCGCATGGGCCCAACAAACCTTCATATCAAATTAGGTGAAGATCCATCAACAGGGGGTGAAGTAGTGGTAAAAATCGCAAAAACTTCCATAAAAAACCGCAAAATGCAAAACTGAAAGCTTCTATGAACATCCATACCAAATTTGGTGAAGATCAATCCACACCCTGCAATGTAGTTACGTGAACAGACAACAGACAGTACTATTATACTTTTATAAATAAATTTTGGTTTAATGTACCTGGTGCCAGTAATTACGTCGCGACGTAAGTTCGAATCAAGTTTTAGAGACGATGAAACCAGATTCAACGAGCAAAACTTGATTTGTGAAGACAATCGTTTATTTCTCTCATGTTAACATTTTGATACGACCAATAAATATACTAATGTCATATTTTAATTAATATTTTTACAAAAATTGTATTAATGATTAATTCTAATTGAGAAAAACGTGAAAGATATTTTATTTTGAAGTCCAACTTGACCTGAAGGAACAAATACAAAATATCAAATTCCTCTTGGACAAGATAGTGGCGAACTAAACCAGAACGTGATATCGCTTTTTTATGCTCAGGGAAATTCGAAACAAGGCCTGGACACTGGCTTTGAAGAATGGCCAATGTAGATTTGACCAGGGAGTAACTTCGCTTTAAACTGTGTTTAAGGTCTTCCAGGTCCAGTTTGTTTATCCAGAAAAGGAAACTGGGAATCCTGGATTTGTATATATGTATATTTTTGACACGTCAAACGTCGCAAAATGTATTCAAAGTCACGTCTAATGTACTAACCACAAAGAAAGATATACCGGTACTAGTCCTAACGATAGGATTTAGCGTAGTTGGGTACATTCCGTTTGTCTAGAATGGCCAAGCACAAGTGACCCATGCTAACATTTTCAAAAACTGCCTGAAAACACATGAGAAAGGATCTATATTTTCATGTCACATCAGTGGAACTTTTTTGGCATGGGTTTGTTGTGTTGAAAACACCTGAGAAAGGATCTATATTTTCGTGTCACATCAGTGGAACTTCTTTGGCATGGGTTTGGTGTGTTGAAAACACATGAGAAAGGATCTATATTTTCGTGTCACATCAGTGGAACTTCTTTGTCATGGGTTTGGTGTGTTGAAAATGCCCGAGAAAGGATCTATATTTTCGTGTCACATCAGTGAAACTTCTTTGGCATGGGTTTGGTGTGTTGAAAACACATGAGAAAGGATCTATATTTTCATGTCACATCAGTGGAACTTCTTTGGCATGGGTTTGGTGTGTTGAAAATGCCCGAGAAAGGATCTATGTTTTCGTGTCATCTCAGTGGAACATCTTTGGCATGTGTTTGGTGTGTTGAAAATGCCCGAGAAAGGATCTATATTTTCATGTCACATCAGTGGAACTTCTTTGGCATGGGTTTGGTGTGTTGAAAACACCTGAGAAAGGATCTATATTTTCATGTCACATCAGTGGAACTTCTTTGGCATGGGTTTGGTGTGTTGAAAATGCCCGAGAAAGGATCTATGTTTTCGTGTCATCTCAGTGGAACATCTTTGGCATGTGTTTGGTGTGTTGAAAATGCCCGAGAAAGGATCTATGCTATTGAAGAATATTGGATGATTACAAGATGGTTATATATGTTCACTTTGGTGTTAAAAGTCTTGAAAAGGTTATCCTAAGTTATGAAGGTTTCGGAGTGTTATTTAAGGTCTAGCTGGCCCCTCATCGAAACAGCTTTCTATCTCAACTTCATCTTTTTCAGAATACTAGAGAGCACAACATTTTTATTCAGTAACTCGGCTTAAACACGCGTGATATTGTCAGGTTTTTATAGGGTCGGATTTTTTAATGTAGGTGTCTGTGATATGTTGGTGATAAATTTCAACAATAAACAGACAGCACACAATCCACTTGTTTTAAAATAATATTTTCAAAAGTAGTCAAACATATGTACAAAACGTCGTTACATTATTGGTTATCACAGTTGTATCCAGAGCTTTAAATGATTAATTGTCACCTTTTTGTCAAAGTCCACAAAAGCGGGTTCAATTACTTTAGAACACCCTTTGACAATACAAATTATTCTCCTTTATCTCTGTCATTACAATACAAGCTGTGATACTCACTTTTAATATCGCCCGTTAAGACTAACCTAACAATCACGCAGTCTAACTTCACTTTTACTTTAATTTTAAAAACTTTCTAACTTACCTAACTTTTACGAACTTGGTCACCTATAAAGATATTGCCCAATTGAGGCCTAGGACTTTCTACAAACTACCAGATATTACGAAGTAACAATACTTACTTAAAGCAACGAGAAAAACTTAGAAGGTTCGAGTAACGTGACGTCAATTCACCACACAACAAACTATTCGTAAACAGTTACGTAAGCAAACCTGCCACTTCTAAAAATACTAAATTTAAATGATCAATTCTAAAATTTGTATTTTACAAATAGGTGATAATTGTTTTAACTTTTTGGATTATTGCATAAATTACAATTAATTTGAAATGAATTGATTTATTGTAATATCTAACACATTGTACAGCATACTTTAATATGAAATTCGGTTTTGCTAACGTTTTGATTTCTTCGTGGATGAATAGCTTTTGTTAATTTAAAAAATGATAACTAACACATTAGTTATTTCATTTTGTGGACAAAGTTTCTTGTACAGAATTGGTAATGAGTCCCTGTAACGTATTTTCTATAAACCTGGCTAAATTGTTGTGCTGTTTATGGGAAACTTGAATGCTCCACCAGCAGAATTTTGTTGCTCCATGAAGGAATGAATGTCAAACTAGCTCCATCACTGTCTTTATTGTAGGTATATTCTGTAACTGGTGTTATTTACCATCCTGAGGCTTTTCTGTTTCATCCTCTGCCATGTTTCTATATTTTCTATAGGATGTCCGAAAAGTCTGGAACCACAGGTGATTTGAAGTTTTTCTTAATTTTAAATTCGTCACTGATTACTGCGCTGTCAAAGCATGAGAATATCGAGTTAATCCTGCTGTTAATCCAAACTTGTTTCGAATTACTAGAATAGTATGTGGAACGCATTCTGTAAAATTCGTCTCATGACTGTCTCTCAAAGTGCCTTTTGGGCAACCCCCCTGCTCAGTTGGTGTCTGTGAGGTCATTGTGGAGCAGGATTGTACCAATTTAAAATGATAATGGCTTGGTAATGGAATGCATGGTCTTTACACTGCAAAACCTTAGTTAATAAGCTTGCTGTTATGTGCTGATAATGAGACTTTGATGAAGGTGACTGAAGTACATACCGTGACTAGGCTTAAACCCATGTTTTGTATCTTTTAAATCTTATCTAGTTGTGTAACATTCATACTGATCAATGACAATACATAATCCTGGATAGATGATGGAGCAGGCAGGACTTTGGAGAGCATATGCAGGTGACGGGTGGCGTTCTTGAGCTCCGATTCCTCCTGCAACTTTCAGTGGTTTGATACATCTGGTAATCACAGTGTTAATGTCTAACATATAAATAAAAATATATCAGAATAAAGACCAGATAATAAAAAACAGCTACGTCACGAATCAAAGGATTTTCGAGAGGTGGCATATCTAGATGATGCTAGGGAGGTGAAAATGTGAAAGAAATCAAGAAGTTTTTTGCAGTAGAGATGCAAGATAGTTTTTGTCCTCAATTCATAGGTCGGTTATTAACTGACATTTAGATTTTTGTCATTAGTCCATGGTTTTTATGATATCTGACGTCGTTGTATCCAGTTTTTGTCCTCACTCCGTGGGGTGTATGTTATCTGATGTAGTTGTATCCAGTTTTTGTCCTCAACCTATGGTTTTTATGTTATCTGACGTCCTGGTGTCCAGTTTTTGTCCTCAACCTATGGTTTTTATGACATCTGACGTCCTTGTGTCCAGTTTTTGTCCTCAACCTATGGTTTTTATGACATCTGACGTCCTTGTATCCAGTTTTTGTCCGCAACCCATGGTTTGTATGGTATCTGACATCGCTGTGCCAAGTTCTTGGCCTCATTTCATAGTTAGGTTATCAACGGACAGTCTTGTATCCAATTCTTATCCCTAATCCATGGTTTGTATGTTGTCTGACGTCGTTGTATCCAAATATTGCATCCCTCTGTTCTCATATTTTTCTTGATGTGGGTTGACAACTTAACAGAGCTCTCGGACGTTTAAGCAAAATAAACTCATTTTGTATAGTAAGAAAACAAGGTATAATATTAGTTTCACTAAGATCTGAGTATTGGATATATCGGGATGGATATAACACCAAAGTTTAGTTGATTATTTTTAACATACAGATCCTATAAACTTAAAATCAAAGAATGAGTTTAACGGGATATCATGGTTCGACAAACTGGTTAGAACAGGATAGCATGGTTAAAACAGGATAACATGGTTCGTTGATCTTGTTAAAACATGGTTCATTAATCTTGTTAAAACATGATAACATGGTTCATTAAGCTGTTTAAGACTGGATAGCATGGTTCATTAATCTTGTTAAAACATGATAACATGGTTCATTAAGCTGTTTAAGACTGGATAGCATGGTTCATTAAACTGGTTAAAACAGGATAACATAGTTAATTAAACTGTTTAAAACGGGATAATATGGTTCATTAAACTGTTTAAAGCGGGATAATATGGTTCATCGAACAGTTTAAAACGGGATAACATGGTTCATTAAACTGTTTAAAGCGGGATAGCATGGTTCATTAAACTGGTTAAAACATGATAGCATGGTTCATTAAACTGGTTAAAACATGATAGCATGGTTCATTAAACTGTTTAAAGCGGGATTACATGGTT
>NW_013669462.1:79541-80317 GCF_000517525.1 Limulus polyphemus
AACTGTTTAAAACGGGATAACATGATTCATTAAACTGTTTAAAACGGGATAACATGATTCATTAAACTGTTTAAAACGGGATAACATGATTCATTAAACTGTTTAAAACGGGATTATATGGTTCATTAAACTGTTTAAAACGGGATAGCATGGTTCATTAAACTGGTTAAAACATGATAGCATGGTTCATTAAACTGGTTAAAACATGATAGCATGGTTCATTAAACTGTTTAAAGCGGGATTATATGGTTCATTAAACTGGTTAAAAGAAGGATTAATAAACAAGTGGTAGAAGTAAGAGAAAAAGTGTTACTATTATTTTATCGATATATCTACTTTTTATTGTAAGTCGCTTAATAATTGTATGTAATTATAAAATTTTCCATTTTTGTTTTCTTCTCACAAGTCTGATTTTTTTCTATCTACGCGCACTTTAATCTCGGAAATCCTGGGGGGAATTTTCTCACGAAACTTGTTCCTTCCAACTATAAAAACATTTTCAACATATAGTTTTGTTTTACTCAGGTTTTATCGTTAGCCTATAATGTGCGTAAGTTTTGTCTTAGCCCATGGTTTGTATGTTATCTGATATCATCCTGTTCGTTTTTTCAGTCCTCTGCTCGTGACTCCTTTACTTTCTATCATCGTTGTATCCATAAAGTTAACAGGTAATAAAGAGACTTTACTACAAGTTTAACATGCTAAGAAATGTACAGCGTTTCGACATCATGATTTTCATCCAGTTTTTGTTCTCGGTTCATAGTTCTCTTATCAAC
>NW_013669462.1:81298-82810 GCF_000517525.1 Limulus polyphemus
CGTTGTATCCAGTTTTTGTCCTCAACCCATGGTTTGTATGTTATCTGACATCGTTGTATCCAGTTTTTGTCCTCAACCCATGGTTTGTATGTTATCTGACATCGTTGTATCCAGTTTTTGATCTCAACCTATGGTTTGTATGTTATCTGACATCGTTGTATCCAGTTTTTGACCTCAACCCATGGTTTGTATGTTATCTGACATCGTTGAATCCAGTTTTTGACCTCAACCCATGGTTTGAATGTTTTATGACATCGTTGTATCCAGTTTTTTTCACACTGAAGCATACTTAGTTCGTAGCAGTTTAAATTTGGAAACAGTAGTCTCTAACAAAAGAATTAGGCTTATGTGCGTTATTTCCACGACTACAATAATGTGATCTTAAACGTTTATATATGTTCATCAAGTATACCAACTTCAATATTGACAAATACCTTTGTACTTTATTAGTTACTGTCCTCAAGTTTAAGGTTATTATTTTTTAACTGTTGTATACTTTCGTCAAAGTGTTAGCTATAGAAATATACTAACAGTTTTCAAGATGACCACACAGTGTTATTTTTAAAACATTACTGTTATTATAAGATTTTAATTAGCGTCCTGATTTGTTTTATCAGATTCTAATAGGTAGTCTGGTTGTTATTTCTAACTGCTTTAAAAATTGTGTCGGCTTTACTTACATCTCCCCATGTATAATAGCGATAAGATTCAGGGCTTACCATACTAAATTTCAGGGTTCAATCCCTGCATTGGAGGCTCAAACAAAAACAAAAGTATTTAACTGCTTGGAACTAAAAAGCGTGAAACTGAACACAGTCAAACCAGATTTACCCACTACATAGTTGATGCAGACTAGAGTAGCCCAAGAGTTGGCGGTGGGTGCCGGTAGCTTTCTTCCTTTCCTATATATATAGTCTGTCAGTTCAGAATTAAGGACATCGAGCTCAGAAAGTCTTTGAGTAACTCTGCGTATATATTCGAAAGACAAACACATTTCATGAAAAAGGTTATTCTTTTAGCCATATGCGAACAATATAAATCATTGATGAATTAAAGGTTTTCTCACAATTTAATATCTGAAAATACTCCATCAACTCTATTGTTAAACGGTGATATCTATGTAAATAATACGTTTGTGTTTGTCTCTACGGAGCTTTTCTCGCAAATTTCTCGATCAAACGCTACAAATCTCGTATCATTAGAAAGGCCTTTGTCCGAGGAGTCCGGATTGCATATTGATTTTTCAATTTAGAATCACCTTACATGTTTTTTACTTAGTCAAACTTTTTAATGCAACGAGTATGGTACACGATGGCACAATGTCGTTGTCATCACGTGATAACGCCTTCGATTTCAACTTTAGTAGTTATTCTTATTTGCAATGTATTTCACCGAAACAACAGTTAACCTGCGTGTAATTTCCTAATAAAACGAACATTGCACTAAATACAATTGCTGTGGGCTTTCTCGACTTATTTTAGACTAAAATACGCTTGCGCAGTTCGTTGAACT
>NW_013669462.1:83719-88997 GCF_000517525.1 Limulus polyphemus
CTTAAATGCCGTGCGTGAAAATGATAGAATAAGGAAACTTCAAGCGAAGGGCATGGAAACTACCGCAAATGTTTGGGGGGTCGCGGCTAGTATACATATATAAAAGTTTTAGCTCAAAGCTGCACAATGGGCTAAGTGCACTACGTCCATTGCGGAGAATCGAACTCCGGATTTTAGCAGTGTAAGTTCGTAAACTTACCGTCGACTCTAAAGGGGGACACACATGTATGTATATGTATGAATAAAACAAGGTAGTAAAATATTAAGATTACTTCAAAGTAATTGTATGTGTAACAGTATCTTTAAGGTTGGATTAATATATATGAACAAATGATATTATGGAAGTGAATTCAACCTCTCTCCGATTCATCTGCTTCAAAAAAAAAAGTATTTCTTATGGGAAGAGACGTACTTTTTCTCACTATTGGGGGTATGTACTCTCGCTAATTTGTCATAGCATCTCATTCTCGCGGCGCCTTTGTTCTCACTTCAAGTTCTTCGTATTCAGTGCCCGTCACCACTGTAATCATTGACGAGATACTTTAGTGAAGATACATAAAAGCGGAGAAGTATAAACAAAAGATTTAAACATAACTTTTTTGAGCTCTCAGAAAAGACGTTTCTAAACTTTAAAGAGAGTTTCGCAAGCACACATACGAAGAAAATGTAATCAAGACTTTTACTGTATTTCTTATTTTTACCGTAGTTTTTGTTCGTTTAGATACCCTTTTGGGTTTTTGACACCAAGGGACAGGAAGAAGTAGAATTTAAATGTTAGCTCCTCAAAAGGTTGTCTTTTTACATCGTGATGTCTGACGGTGAGCTCTTGACGTCTGGAGAAGAAAGCGATTAATGAGTGAAAACACCGCTCGGGAGGAATCTAACACAACTGAGTTGTTTTGGAATGTCCTTGACAAACAAAACCAAAACTTCTTAGGGCAGTGCCGCCTACCGTCGTGTTCTGATTGTTCTCCCATCTTTTGTTCACTGTTCTTACCGGTCTGAAAGTTACATTTTACTATGAAAGTTACCTTTTCTGGAACATTATTTCTTTATGTTTATAGGATAGAGGATAAAAAAGATATAAGAACATTCTCGCAGTCCTTTTAAATGTAGTAGTTAGCGTACCGGACTGTCAATCTCCGATATATTATGGTTCATGTCCCGTGGGTACATTATAAGACTGACGGTAACAATAAATCTTCCCTCTAGTCTTATCATTTCAAACTTAGGGACGACAACTAACGCAGATAGGCCTCGTGTAGCTTTGCGCGAAACAACATAATCTTGCGAGTGAAACTGATGTTACAAATCCACCAAGGTGTCGAACACAGAAATTTTAATTAAACCGACCTTCCTTAAACCAGTCGATCTTGTGCAGTGAAACAATTGTTTGTATTTCCCAGAACCAATCAAAATACGGTTCGGACACACGTTGACTTCGACCATTAAATTTTAAAAAAAATACCGATTTGTTTTTTACTACCGTTCACTACCGGTGGGGTCCACATATTACATCACTTTGAGTAATTTTATGTTAGTGCGTGTTTAAACACTGACTTTAAAGGACTGACTAAACAAACTGGGCGACAGGGACACAGCAAGGAGTAAACAAACTGGGCGACAGGGATACAGCAAGGTGTAAACAAACTGGGCGACAGGAACACAGCAAGGACTAAACAAACTGGGCGACAGGGACAGAGCAAGGACTAAACAAACTGGGCGACAGGGACAGAGCAAGGAGTAAACAAACTGGGCGACAGGGACAGAGCAAGGAGTAAACAAACTGGGCGACAGGGATACAGCAAGGAGTAAACAAACTGGGCGACAGGAACACAGCAAGGACTAAACAAACTGGGCGACAGGGACACAGCAAGGATTAGCGAGAAGATTCACACGTGTTATTAGCGTTAAAGTTATTAGCGCATGAGCACTTCGGTACATAAATCGATTAACGCAGTCAAAGAACACGAAACTGCCAGAATTTCATCTGGAATTTAATAAAATCAAAATCTGGGGGCTTTTAAAGACACAAATCATCAGATTAATCGCATTTCTCAGGCTAAAAACGATGTCATTACAACGATAATTTCTTTTACGAATTCCACAACGAAACGTAATGCAAAGTACAGAGAAATGTGAAGTTTGCGCTCTTTAAAGTGACCCGACTAAGATGTAATCTCACATTGAACCTTATTCCAATTATGAAATGTTTTAATACCGTTTCTGCTGTTGTTTTAGCACTTATAAGATTTACTTATTTTAAGCGGTAGGCAACAACCAAATACAAATAAGACATCACTGCCAAGATAAGCAAGTTTTATTTCTACCCATTTATTAGAAATATAATAATTTATTAGATTTCTCAATCTCGTTAAAACAAGCCTTTCCTACCAGCTATTTGAGATGTAAATAACATTCACGACAAAACTGACAATTTTAAATTCATTCGTCGTACAAGAGATAAAGTCGTGACGTGTTGTTTTATCTACAACAAGGAATTACTTATAACTTGTTGGATTACTGCAGTTTCTATAACTCCAACCAAACCGAAATCGTTACACCAATAAATAAGTTCAAAGTCTGTATATTTCCACGTAATTATAAACGTTAGCAGAGATTCCAACTGCTGTCCCTGTTTGATCAGATAACAAGAGGTTTGACAAGCACCATTGTATGTATGTATGTATATATATATATATATATATATGTGCATTCTTTTGCAACAACTGCTCCATTAATCATGTTTAATAATGCGTTAATCATCACGTATACCTTTCCAGGTATCCAGAGTTAGAAGGTAATACTTTACAGAACGTAATTGTAAAGTTAGTAACGGATGAGATATATCTATACGAAATCACAGTTTCAAAGTAACGTTAATTGGAGCTCCTAATTTTATGACCTTTTCCTTTACGGTGTTTTTTTTTTCTTCTTTAGTAACTCAAAAGTATTTTATATAGTTAAAAGTATGCCAAACTACTTGCCAGTTATACATTTAACTGAAGTAACTGTTAAACATACATCATCAGACTTTTAAACCTAATTAGTTTGTAACACAAACACACGCACTGCACATATACATATTGGTGTACCTGAGAAGCTATTATAAGATCACTTAGATCTGTTCCAAAACAGATTTGTTTCCGGTTTTTTGGTTGTTACTGAGAGATGTTTTTGAAATTGTCAAATCCGGTTATGATTTTAGTGTCTTTATATGTATTTACTCTCAAATGTAACGCTCCAATTAAAACCTCACCAAACCAGCTGTTTTTATTATATTTTATTTTTAAGACTATTTTAATTGCCAGTTACTCTGGACGTTATTACTGGCCGAAAGAAACCCCGGGCTAATGAGAAAAAGTAAGAAACAAATGAATAAGGCAACGGAAGAGCATACTAGTTCCATTGATACCACCAGTTTATTCACAGACACAGTCAACAAAAGCAACTAACCCGAAACGAATGACGTCAGTTTCTTCCTTCTACCTTCAGACTTAACAGGTTTTAAAATAACGAAGTCATTCAACAAGCTTATTTTTACAACAAAGTATATATATATATATATATATTTAATTATTATATTTAGTGCAAAGCTACGCAACTGGTTATCAGGGCTATGTCCGCTACGGGGATCAGACCTCGAACTCAAGCGTTATAGCTCTTAATCTCGCTGCTGAGCTAACGAGAGACCTCTAGCAGAGAAGTAAATTGGAACTTGAATTGAGGGAGGACGGCTAATTCAGATAACCCTCGAGTAACAGCGCGAACTTCAACGGAACTAATATACTTTACGTGCTAGTCCAACGTTTCTTCAGCTTTCAGTCTCAGCTCTAAATATGAATTATTTAGATAATTCTAGATTAAAATTAATTCAAATCAGCGTTAAAAAGAGAGAATACTGGATAACTTTAGTTTTAAACTCACGATCTAAGTCATATGTAGTTTGTGCATCTTTGGAAAAACTTCTGAGCGTAGGCTTAAGTTTGAAAAAAATTTGTAGTGAATTTAAAATTTCTGTATTCCATTAGAGATACTTGTGCCTGTCAAAGACGATTATTATATAAATGATAATTTATTAAACGATCCCTGAAATATTCGAGGGGTTGAGTTCATTAGGAGACCGTCATAATATAAAACTTAATTATTAATTAATTATTCTCTGCCCAAATGTGCTTACAACTTAGATATGAACGTTTTTGTCAAACATATCTACTTGACTTTACGTTTTCTATTCATATTTCTCGACAGCAATCAATACATAATTGGCAAAGTCGAAGTAAAGTTCTGTAAACGATTAACACTAAGATTCAGAAGAGATAAAGTATGGAAAGTTTATGTTTTAAGTTCATTTTAGTCAAAACTGAACATTTCAATTATTATAACGTTAAATACAGTACGTATTTCATAATGATTCACAATTTTATTGACCAGTCAATATAGAAAATAGAAGCTAAAGAATACATAGCTTTCATTCCAATCTCCAGAGACACATCTGAAACGCCATTTCTGTACACACGACGCCTATTGTGGGGACTAGTCCCCCCCCCCCCCCCCCAACACCTGACTTTGTAATTTGTATTGGATATCTATCTGGAAGTTTTTAATCTTTAGTTTCAATACAATTATCTGGTAACCGTGTGTTAAGTACTTGTGTATTTTAGCGCAGTATTCTAATACAGTAGGCAACTGACAAACAATGATTTATAAGCACAATGAAGTGTTTTTATTTTGGGGAACGTGCTACATGTATCCCCCAAAAAAAACACTATTATTACAAATCGTTGTTTGTCAGTTTACCATTAAATGTTTTATGTATTTTAAGACTCTGGCGCCATCTTTCGACTTGAAACGAAACTATATTCATCTAACTTGTGAGAAACCGCGAACTCGAATTAATGATATACATTCATGTGACAGTTTAATCTAATGTAAGATTTTATATGTAATTAGCCTTTAATCATTAACAACGCACTTAAATGAGAGAGAGTAAAAGTTATACTTGCCATTTCATATTTAGGGTTAACTGATTAAAGATTTATATTCACCAGAGAGTTTGTTTTGTTTGTTTGTTTTGAATTTCGCGCAAAGCTACGCAAAGCCGTCCCTAATTTAGCAGTGTAAGACTAGAGGGAAGGCAGCTAGTCATCACCACCCACTGACAACTCTTGGGCTACTCTTTTACCAACGAACAGTGGGATTGACTGTCACATAATAACTCCCCCACGGCTGAAAGGGCGAGCATGTTTGGTGGGACGGGGATTTGAACCCGCGACCC
>NW_013669462.1:89207-90638 GCF_000517525.1 Limulus polyphemus
CCACTCGAGTGCCCAAGCCACCTGGCCATGCTGGGCTTCACATGATTGCCCTTTCAGCCGTGGGGGCGTTATAATGTGTCGGCCAATCCCACAATTCATTGGTAAAAGAGTAGCCCAAGAGTTGTCAGTGGGTGGTGATGACTAGCTGCCCTATTCGTCGATAACACAAAGTTGCACAACCTGTTCCTAATTTTGAACTGAAAGACTAGGGGGGAGGTAGCTAGTCAACCGTTATCTCTTGAGGTCTGGTAAAATAGTACGATCTTCACTTTATTCTTACAACGAACCAGCTGCTATGAAGCAAAGCATGGGTCGCAATAATTAATGTTTTGGCAGTAACGGGATCCGAACATCGGACTCGCACATTAATATTTCGGCACGCTAACTACTAGGCCACGCTAGTCTTCTAACGATCAAACCTCGAATTTTAACGTTATAAACTTCAATTCTACCGTCGAGCCACAAGGAAGCAATAAAGATTTCTTGATTTCTATTTGCTGATTTAATTTCATTGTCAAAACTAATTATGGCAAACCGTTTCCATTTTGTTGTTTTCATCCGTTAGTTGTTATGAGTTTGAGCTATGGTTAAAAATTAGCTTTTCAGCAATTATTTAGACGACATCAATCTACCTTTCTTGCCGCTTTCTTTGATTTAGACAGAAACATGATTCAGAGTCCAAAAATCTAAAAAACGAGCAATATTTGGAATCACACTCAACAGAAATTTGACAAAAACGTGATTCAGCAAACTTCTCAAAGACCAATACAAATTCACCACAGATGAAGCTCACTTGTAGGGCCGTGCTAATGAACAAAAACGGCAGAAGGTCGGTGAAAATTCTCTTTAGTTTTACTCATCCCTCTGTTACGAATAAACTTATATTTCAACTTAACTCCAAAAAGAAAAAAAGAAAACATAAAAAAAGTTTTAACTATCAAGTAGTTGGTATTTAAAAATAAACTTATTTTGATAACTCTAGAATTGCTGTTGGCATTAAGATGAGGAGGAGCTGCCATCTATTGACGAAATATTCTTGTAGTTTTAGCTCGTAGGATTAACTACAATTAATTTTTAAATTACTTAGTCTTTCGCTAGATGATTTGTCCTTTAACCCGCGAACAGCCATAATAATGTCGTGCTAGAATTTGTTGAATTTCCCCCAAAGTGCAGAAAATATACCGTTTTTTTAATGAAGTTCTTTGAAGTAGTTACCGTTAAAATAAGAAACTTTGTAAAAGGTAATTTTTCCGGAGCTTTGCGATTTTTTTACAATGTGTCAGCCTAGATGTGACGGAGTTTTTAGGTATAGTATTAGGTCGTCAACAAATTAATGTCACTTTCTTTAGATGAAAAAACCCGAATAACTTGTATATCAAAACAAAACATTTATTAAATGAAATAGTCACCATTTTTATCGATGATGCTTTT
>NW_013669462.1:91420-101719 GCF_000517525.1 Limulus polyphemus
AAAATGAGACTAGTTTCCTGCGTGTGGGGATAAGATGTTTGGTATTGGTGCTTCATCTGATTGAGAATGAGACTAGTTTCCTGCGTGTGGGGATAAGATGTTTGGTATTGGTGCTTCATCTGATTGAGAATGGGACTAGTTTCCTGCGTGTGGGGATAAGATGTTTGGTATTGGTGCTTCATCTGATTGAGAATGAGACTAGTTTCCTAGGTGTGGGGATAAGATGTTTGGTATTGGGGCTCCACGTTTTGTGTGTATGTAAAACGATAATGATTTATCATGGTCTGGCAGCTAGGAAGTAGCATTAGATAAATGTATAAAGAATCTTAAACACATTTACGTATAGAAAGAAATATTATGAATGCAAGGTGTAACATTTAGGATCTTTGTAGCTCAGTTGATAAAGACACTAGTGTACTAAGGAAATTCTAGGTTCAAATCCAGCTCGACGTGGCCGTTTTGATTTTCACTTTGGATCACACAGAAGACATAAACCTGATGGAGGTGTAACCTAATGAGCTGCACAAATGAGCATTTCCGGAGTTATTTAAAATTACTTTTCCTTAAGAGTTCAAAATTTTGACCACTAGTGTGAACCGAGGGCCTCAGTTTAAAGCTTTGGTCACTAGTGTGAACCGAGGGCCTCAGTTTAAAGCTTTGGTCACTAGTGTGAACCGAGGGTCTTAGTTTAAAGCTTTGGTCACTAGTGTGAACCGAGGGCCTCAGTTTAAAGCTTTGGTCAATAGTGTGAACCGAGGGCCTCAGTTTAAAGCTTTGGTCACTAGTGTGAACCGAGGGTCTCAGTTTAAAGCTTCGATCACTAGTGTGAACGGAGGGTCTCAGTTCAAGTTCTTATAAAGGCAGATTTTTATGCGTTTCGAATATCATGGTTTTCACATTTACTAAAAATGTATCCATGAAGGCAGTTTTTATCCCCATAACGCATGCATTTCCTACGTCTAGAAACTTTCTTTTTTATTTGCAAAATACTGCTTTAGTGAGATGAGAATTTTATATGAGGATTGCTACCTCTAGAGAAAAATTGAGCAAAGAATAAATCATTTCTTAAAGTAAAAAAGACATACAATAATATGCAATGAAATATTCAGCATCTCCAGCTAACAGGACACAATATGGCCGGGGCCCGGCATGGCCAGTTGGTTAAGGCACTCGACTCGCAATCTGATGGTCGCGGATTCGAATCACTGTCACACCAATTATGCTCACCCTTTCAGCCGTGGGGGCGTTATAATGTGACGGTCAATCCCACTATTCGTTGGTAAAAGAGTAGCCCAAGAGTTGGCGGTTGGTGGTGATTACTAGCTGCATTCCCTTTAGTCTTACACTGCTAAATTAGGGACGGCTAGCGCAGATAGCCCCGTGTAGCTTTGCGCGAAAGTAAAAAACAAAAACAAACAATATGGCCGCTTTCATCAGGTCAACTTAGCAAGAGCACCCAATCGAACTTTATATAAAGTTTGTATTACATTTTCACTTCATGCACCCACCTTTTTAGTCTTTTACCTTTTTAATAATGCATCACTACTTAAAAGTGGACTCAATTGGCATCACAATACAAATTACAAAGTCATGAAGTTGGGGGGGGGACTAGTCCCCACAATAGGCTTCGATAGATAAACCACGATACAAAATTCCATATCTAAAGCTTAAATAAATATCAATGCTTACAATTAAGCTAACATTGCTTCAAACTTCTGACCTTACTTCATCGGCGTATGGTCTTTATTGCTAAATTACATCGAATTCAATCACGTTAAGAAAACAATGAATGCTAGAACTCGATGGAAAACTCGAACAATCCTCAGCTGATTTTAACATTAATAGATCATGTGGCAAATGTTTTTCATGCGACTCAATGCTGTAAACCCCCCAGTGGCACAGCAATATGTTTGGGGACTTACAACGCTAGAATCCGGGTTTCGATACCCGTTGTGGGGGGGGGGGGCAGAGCACAGATAGCCCATTGTGTAGCTTTGTGCTTACCCTCAAACAAACAAACAAACTATTGAAGTTATTTGCCGCCGTCCTTAAATTTGAACAGCTCACCAGAGGGAAGGCAGCCAGACAGTAGCACCCTACCACCCACGCTTAGTTACAAACAAACAAACATTACTGTAAAAACACACAAAATGTGCTTCGCATTTTGGGACCTTTATTTTGCTATAATAGTTACAGTCAAATCCCGTTATTCGATCACACAAGAAAAGCCTAAGATTTAACTGTTGGGGCACAGACAGCCCTCGTGTTGACTTTCGCTAGATTCTGAAAAAAACAATCTAACCTTATTTGGGGTGTCTCACATTTCTGTTTTGCTTAGGGTCAGTTAGTTTCAAATACATAATTAATGAATTGGTTATTTCTTTAACAGGATAAAAACTCGTCAGTTGTGCGTTTAATAGTAAGATTAATAATGGGTTAATTCAGCTATAATAGTGCATTCGACTCTGTTCGTTAGAGTCGTGGAAGTGAAAACTTGTTCATGTGAATATATATGTTTGTCATATTGACTTTCACTCAGCCGGAATTCTTAGGGTGTTGTTCACTTGAGGCATTATGGGATATGTTTTGAAATGATTCCTTGCAGTTTCAATTGCTTTTTTGGGGGGTTAGAGTCTTTTATATATTGGGAAATGTGGGTTCATTGGGCAACTTGTTAATCGTTTCAATTGCTTTAGTAACGTTTGTGCCCGTGGTTTTAACCAGAATATGTAAGTATTTATATTCCCTAACCGTTGTCCCAACATCGGATTAGTAAACGTATCACTCATGTCTGTGTCCATTGCCGTTTTATTTATAATAAACAGCAAATAAGTTGCTAAGTCAATTTGTGACCATCACATTATTTCTCCACCGTACTTAATCTTTCGTACAGATTACAGTAGCCAACTTTCAGAACTACAAATTTGGATTGTCCAAAGCTTGAGGCTTGTAACAAAAACATTTGACTGTTGCGATAGGCACAGCACAAATAATCTATTGGCTAGATGCCAACATGACAACAAACAGGCATAATTAATATTGTCTAGATATCCAAATATCGAAAAGACTCAAAATAAGAATAAATGGTGACTTTTATATTCACTAGATGGCGGCACAAACGACCAAAATCCAAGTGATACTAAGTAATGATAATCAAAATTCCTAGATGGCGCCACAAGTATATAGAATCAAATATTGCACACACACACACACACACACACACACACAGATTTATTTGTTTGTAGTTAAGCACAAAGCAACACAATGATATGTAACCACGGGTGACGAAGCGTGGTTTTTAGGGATATAAATCCGCAGACATACCATTGTGCCACTAGGGGGCCACACGGTGAATTCTTTTTTCTGGCGTTAAATGACGAATAAAGCAGTACTTTGGTGAAGAGTAAATTTATATGATAAATTTTGAAATATAAAGTACAGGAAGTGATGAAATAAAAGAGGAAAATTGTTTTTTTAGCAGTATCAGAAACGACACCAGTGTTTTGCTTGATGATATCGATGCAAATACTCCTAAGTGACAGACACATACGTATTCTAAACAACTG
Source organism: Limulus polyphemus (assembly GCF_000517525.1). Taxonomy (NCBI): domain Eukaryota; kingdom Metazoa; phylum Arthropoda; class Merostomata; order Xiphosura; family Limulidae; genus Limulus; species Limulus polyphemus. Next base: position 94,987 of record NW_013669462.1, read on the forward strand.
AAATAACTTATGAAATCAATGTTTCTCAGGAAACTACCAATCTAATACATTATGAACTGTATTTTAACCACTCGTGTAACCACTCTCTATATCTAGTAAACCTTTAGTGATAAATATAGCGCGTAGACCAGCGGTTCTAAAACTTTAGTGACCGAAGGACCCCGATTAATACAAAACCTGTCGATGTTTTTAGTTTTGGAAAAAATTATTCTGTATACATTAAAAGGTGTATTCCAAATTTAAATGTTTTATTTCATATAAATTTAATTTTACGAAAAATATCTTATATTATATAAATCTTTTTTTGTATTAGATATTTTCTAAATTAAATTTCCGATATGACTCCCGCACCCCAGTTTGAAAAACGCATTTTCAGTTAGTTTGATGAGCTCTGGTGTTGGGTGATAGGCCTCGTCGGCACGGGATATAGCAGATGTAGTGTGTTTGATATATTACAACGTGTTCCGAACTGAATTGTGTATCACGTAAAAGCCTAATCCAGTAAGTAACTTGTTGTTTAGAAACTGATTGAAAGTATTGTGATCAAATATTTGTTGCATGATTTCACAAGAACTTCGCTCAGTGTTCCATCATCTTAGCATGCTTGAGGGCTTATAAATACAATTCGGGGTTCGACCCCTGCCACGGGTACAATGCACGCAACTCTTTATGCAGCATTACGCTTAAACGAAATACACAATTTAAAGATACAACCGAACCGGTAAGACGGCCCCGTTCTATTTAGAAAATCTTTATATTAGCTATAACTGATGCTAGTTTAATTGTGAAATGTCGTGCAAGGATTTCACTCGCTTCTGGTTAGTAAGGCCATGTCTCTTCTCTTACATATCATTACTTTTTTAATCACACTCAAGACTTATCTGGTTACTTCATGGCTTTGTCTTATTTTTACCGAAGGTAACTGTTTCCCCCTGCATGTGTTTTTCAGCAAGATTTCTCGAAAACGGCTTAATGGATTTGGACGAAAGTTGGTATACATTTGGACTATGACCGAACTTAGAAGTGATTAGTTCTTGGAGGGTCAAGGTCACAGCAAGTGTAACGAAAAAAAAAATCACCATCTGTTAACACGGAGACCAATTTTTCACACCATTTTTGCTCTATACCTCACTCAATCAAAAATGATCGAATTTTGATGAAGTTTGGTGGACATGTGTAGAATGTTATTCCTCATTGTCCTGCCCAAAATGGTCCATGTTTGGTGATAACGACGGACATAAGAGCCGAATATGATCAATGTTGAACGGCCACTGTATGCACTCCACTGAGTGCTCTTCTGGTTTCTGTAAGCTGTAAATGTTTAAGCGTCTTACACGGTTATCCCATAAGGGGACATGTCCCCCACACGTTTTTCAGAACAGTATATTTTTTGATAGAATACGCTCATACATATTCTAGTTACAGAAATTGTCCCCCTACTTTTGAAACCACCGGATAACCCTATTGGTATTTGAGTTCCAATATTGGCATATCCCTTAGCAACAGACCATATGAACGTTCTAGAACACTTGAATTCAGCAGTGAGAGAAACGTTTGAAATATTCATTTCGTTGCGAAACGTGTCCATAGGCTGGATAGTGTCGTAGCCTAACATTTGTGAGGCTGTAGAGAGTATCAACCCCGTTTGTGTATATGCATTTTTCTATATTAATATATATGTTTATTAGTTACAGAACAGAATATTCTCTGATAATCATATATTTAAAAAGTTTGTTCCAAAGCACCTTTTCTGCGGGTATAATGATATCTTAACGACTGTTAGTTTTTGTCTAGTTGTCTTGGTGATAACAGTCTTAACGAAACATCTTATTGGTGCCTTCTAACACTGTGTTTGGCTTACTAATCCGAAACAACTATTACGGCAGAAACAACAACAACAACAACAGATATTTGAGGAATTTTAATCCTCCTGCGTCCACATTCCTCATATTTGATGCGGATCAACCCTCTTCAGAAATATTGAATACGAGCGCCGAAATAATACGCCAGCTGGCTTTCCATATTGATCAAGAGTCTGATAAACGGGATCTCGCGAGGTATTCAATCGCATAGCGCCCTCCTGCGAGACAATTGCTTATTCCGGAACATTAATACAACGAATGTGCCGAATTAACCATTCGAGATTTCGGGTAAATCTAACCCGGAAGAATGCGTTCACATTTATTCGGAATAACAGATTTATGCCGGATGAAACGTGTACACATCACTCGTTTTGATCCATTAAAATTTTTTGCGCTTGATATATTTGAGATAAAGTTATGATCGAAGTAAGCTTTATTACTGCCTAAACACTATACAAAAAGGACAGTCTTGAAACTTGTATCTTAACACCTGTTTCTATATTCGAGGGGGGGGGGGATAATAACTATACAAGGTTCCCAATGTCTCAGTGATATTTTTGAGGCCTTATAATGCCAAAAATAACTGGGTTCGATACCACCGGTTGATAGAACACAGACAGTCCATTAATGGCTGGAGACGGCTTGAATGGGTAATGAAGAAAAACTTTAATATAAGTTTAACATAACAGCAAATGTACAACGTTTCGACAATGTTTTGTCATCATCGTTGGTTTGTCATTGTATAGCTTTGTGTTTAACAATAAAGTAGCTCTAGTAACGTGTATTGCTGGTAAACTTGTATCATTTTTGTTTTGGTGTTCTGAGTGAGTGCATAAGGCCTAATGGATGATGTGTACTTAAATTAACTCAGTATATTTGCTCCGTTATTTGGAGGAAGTATACATGAATTGGATTCTATATCTTTATACTGATATTCGAAGGAAATGTGCAGGAACTGAGTTCTGTATACTGACAGTGATGTTTGAAGAAAGTGTGCATGAATTAGGCTCTGTATACTGACAGTGATGTTTGAAGAAAGTGTGCATGAATTAGGTTCTCTATACTGACAGTCATGTGAAGGAAGTGTGCATGAATTAGGTTCTGTATATTTATACTGATATTTGGTGGTGGAGGACGTGTGCAGGAATTGAGTCCTGTATACTGACAGTGATGTTTGAAGGAAGTGTGCATGAATTAGGCTTTGTATACTGACAGTCATGTGAAGGAAGTGTGCATGAATTAGGTTCTGTATACTGACAGTCATGTGAAAGAAGTGTGCAGGAATTAGGTTCTCCATACTGACAGTCATGTGAAGGAAGTGTGCATGAATTAGGTTCTGTATACTGACACTCATGTGAAGGAAGTGTGCAGGAATTGAGTTCTGTATACTGACAGTCATGTGAAGGAAGTGTGCATGAATTAGGTTCTGTATATTTATACTGATATTTGGAGGACGTGTGCAGGAATTGAGTTCTGTATATTTATACTGATATTTGGAGGACGTGTGCAGGAATTGAGTTCTGTATACTGACAGTCATGTGAAGGAAGTGTGCAGGAATTGAGTTCTGTATACTGACAGTGATGTTTGAAGGAAGTGTGCAGGAATTAGGTTCTCTATACTGACAGTCATGTGAAGGAAGTGTGCATGAATTGAGTTCTGTATACTGACACTGATGTGAAGGACGTGTGCATGAATTGAGTTCTGTATACTGACACTGATGTGAAGGAAGTGTGCATGAATTGACTTCTGTATACTGACAGTCATGTGAAGGAAGTGTGAATGAATTAGGTTCTGTATATTTATACTGATATTTGGAGGACGTGTGCAGGAATTGAGTTCTGTATACTGACAGTGATGTTTGAAGGAAGTGTGCATGAATTAGGCTCTGTATACTGACAGTCATGTGAAGGAGTGTGCATGAATTAGGTTCTGTATACTGACAGTCATGTGAAAGAAGTGTGCAGGAATTAGGTTCTCTATACTGACAGTCATGTGAAAGAAGTGTGCAGGAATTAGGTTCTCTATACTGACAGTCATGTGAAGGAAGTGTGCATGAATTAGGTTCTGTATATTTATACTGATATTTGGAGGACGCCTGCAGGAATTGAGTTCTGTATACTGACAGTCATGTGAAGGAAGTGTGCAGGAATTGAGTTCTGTATACTGACAGTCATGTGAAGGAAGTGTGCAGGAATTGAGTTCTGTATACTGACAGTCATGTGAAGGACATGTGCAGGAATTGAGTTCTGTATACTGACAGTCATGTGAAGGACGTGTGCAGGAATTGAGTTCTGTATACTGACAGTCATGTTTGAAAGTATGCGAGACAGTCATTCTTCGTTTCGTATAAGGTAACGATATAATCAAGAACAATAAGACAGTATTATCTTAAGTGTAACCGCGTAATTCTTCTTCCTTTAAACCACGTGCAAATAATGACAGAGGCAGAGCCAACAAGGCACGTGCCACTTTGCCGTTTGTCACGTGCCTTCGGTAGCTACTCCAATTCGGAAACAAAGCACAATACGCCATAGAAATGAGTTTGCGGGGAGCATGTGCGTCAAAGAGTAACCCGACATGACAAGTGACGGTCAACAGGAAGTACTGAGAGTCGGGTCACCGGTCGATCTCCGGCAATAATTCACTACAGCTGAACAATACCCTAATTTAGATAAAAGGTACGAAAGCTGTAGAAGAACAAGTGCCCCAGGATCTCGGGAGGATATAATCCTTACCGCTAGCTGGAGCCCCCCCCCCTCTATATGAGGTCAACCCATCTTAACGAGAAAATGTATAACGTGTGGTAAATAAGATGCCAGAGAAAACAGTAGTTGCGTTAGTGCTCTGCCCACCACGGGTATCGAAACCCGGTTTCTAGCAGCATAAGTCCGCAGACATATCGTTGTGCCACTAGGGGGCAGTTGTGTTAGTGAAAAAAAAGTGTATTGTTGTACAAATCATTAAGTTAATAAAGCATCAGTACTAACAATCAGCGTATTTAAAAGGTTTTAATTTGCATTTTGGCGAGGAAAGTTATTTATAGACAAAAACGAATCTTCAAACTTCTACTTAATGTTATTGCAAACTCTTCGTTACGAGATTCGTTAACTCTCACCCTCAGACTTTCTAGTTTTCATTTTATTTCGGTAGATAAGGAAAGGAATGTATAACAGTATGTCAACCACATATTCAGTGCCGTCGAGCCCTTTCGCTCAATACCAAGTCTCGTGCCCCCCTCCCACAGTGGCACAGCGGTATGTCTGCGGACTTACAATGCTAGAATCCGGGTTTCGATACCCGTGGTGGGCAGAGCACAGATAGCTCATTGAGTAGCTTTGTGCTTAATTACAAACAAACGCCCCCCCCAGTGACACAGCGGCATGTCTGCGGGCTTACAACGCTAGAATCCGGGTTTCGATACCCATGGTGGGCAGCGCACATATAGCCCATTGTGTAGCTTTGTGCATAATTAAAAACAAACAAACAAACTGTCCTGATATCCCCCCCCCAGTGGCACAGCGGTATGTCTGCGGACTTACAACGCTAGAATCCAGGTTTCGATACCCGTGGTGGGCAGAGCACAGATAGCCCTTGTGTAGCTTTGTGCATAATTAAAAACAAACAAACAAACTGTCCTGATATCCCCCCCCCAGTGGCACAGCGGTATGTCTGCGGACTTACAACGCTAGAATCCAAGTTTCGATACCCGTCGTGGGCAGAGCACAGATAGCCCTTGTGTAGCTTTGTGCATAATTAAAAACAAACAAACTGTCCTGATGCCCCCCCCCCCAAGTGGCACAGCAGTATGTCTGCGGACTTACAACGCTAGAATCCGGGTTTCGATACCCGTGGCGGGCAGAGCACATATAGCCCATTGTGTAGCTTTGTGCGTAATTACAAACAAACAAACTATCCAGATGGAAAATAAAATTTGTTTAGCTGTAACTTGATATGTTGTAGTAATATATACATGATACTTCATCACAATATCGAGTTTTTTGTTTTAGTATTTTAACATGTATCGTTAGACATTATGTTTTTTAATTCTTCCTCGTGATTTTGTATTGAGTATATGTTATATTAGTCCAACCTCAGCTGAGCCGTATTTTGCATTCTGAGTCCCTTGAACGCTTTGACGTGACATGTACATAAAAAAACAACCTTAAACAACCCTGTTTAGGAACTAATAGGAAAATGGAAAATGTTTCTGAAAGAAGTTCAAATCACGTGGGGTTCGAATCTCAGGTGGTCTCAGCTTTTGAAGTTTGAAGAAGTATTACAAAGGAAAGATCACAATGTACAATATTAAGAGTTTTAACTCGATCCATATTAAGTCGAGTCTTACGATCCGATTTGCCTAGCGCGAGATTTCTTTTTGGCTTTATAAAATAAAAGCTATTGTCTTTAAAGGGTGGTTTATCACTTAAAACTCCGTGGGTGTAAAAACTTTTCAAATAGGGCGTGTCCCTTATTCTTCACCCTCCTAGGCCATTTATCGCATCCAATTAGGTTGGGAAGAAAAACTGAAATAAATTCATAGGAAAAGAAAGGTTCCCGTAATAAGGCTCAGTTTTTAGATTTTGTTCCCTAATAGGTTATGGTGCATTTCCATTTCAAGATAGTCCTAACGATTCTGTTTACTGTTTTTATAGTCTTTAACCCTTCGTTTGCGGCTTGTGTATGTTTGTCAACCACCCCATGCGCAAAGATTCACGAATTTTAACGGGGCCATTCAAAATGTTGCTCGTAAAATGCTTGCGACATATGATGTCAACCGCAGTTGAAGGGTTAAACCACGTAGCAGATAATACGTATAGGTTCTGTGTGTTTATAGTCTTTAAATCACGTAGCAGATTAATACGTATAGGTT
>NW_013669462.1:102719-105140 GCF_000517525.1 Limulus polyphemus
AGGACGTAATGGTTAAGTCTTGATGATGGTAGTAGTCCATATTTGATGGAATGTTTTATTGGTGTCCAAGACGTACTAATTACGTCCTGATCATGGTAGTAGTCCATATTTGATGGAATGTTTTATTGGTGTCCAGGACGTAATGCATCCATCTTGGTAATGGTAATGGTGTATTTGTTGAAAAGGTTTTGTAGTGCCAGAAACTTACCGGTTTTTGTCTTTGTGATTATATTTTAAGGTCGACATCACAGCTGAGTGGACAGACAAGGGTTAAAATAACAACTGTGTTGTTGAAGGAGAATCTGGTAGTTATTGAATAATATCGTTGCTGTTATCTTATTCAGGGTAATTAAAATTTTTGAAAAATTCATGATCTATTTGTTCCCTGGATGACACATAAAATCCATTGTTTTGCCGTAACACCATACATATACACATATACACCATCTCTTTCGGTTTCCTGTAACATTTGAATAACACCGGAATAACAGTTTGAAAAACTGACAGGCTGAAACACGTGGTCTTGTTAGAAACAGATGTCCCACACACTATTGCAGGTTTTACAAAGAAAACAAAACATTTAGACGTTTAGTATTTGTGTTAATTTAGTAATGCACACACACCTAAATGTTTGTATGTTTTAGACATAATTGGAATGCAAAAAAAACTCAATATATTAATCAAAAACTGGTAAAAAAAACAGTTTTTATTAATAGCAAACCAACACAATGGACAATCGGCGCTTCTACCACGATTATTGAAACCCCGTTTTTAACAACACTTTACGCACACTAAACGATCAGGCTAGAGAACCATTTAGTTTAGCTGTTTCTAATATTAAACTGTGAATGATATGAAAGGACCAGTTGGCGGCTAGTTTTCTCCGAATAGTTGGTAGCGCCAGGTCTCGAAACCGTGACTCTCAAATTCTCAATTCGATACGATAACCACCATAGGCCATGTTCGGCTCTTTCATAACAGTAAAAAAAAACAAAAACAAAAAACGCACAGAGAACATTTATAACTCGCATAAAAATAATGGGGAAATATACCGACACTTGAACGCATTCGATAATGTCCCTCTGTTTATCAGGGACAAATATTTTTATCTTTGCTACAGATGATTTTCTGTTTGTGATTAAACACAAAGTTACACAATGGGCTGTTTGTGCTCTGCACACCGCGGGAATCGAAACCAGATTTTTAGCGTTATAAATCCCCAGGCTTACTGGTAAGCCCCGAGTGTGCCAGTGGTGAAGGCAGATCTAGCTGTTGAAAGCTCTAGGGTTCTGTTGGTTTTTGTAATGTAGTTACAGGCATATACATCTCTAACACTAATTCCCAAATCCTCAGAGCAGTGACGAAAGTTTAAAATCAGGATCCGCAGGTTTTCAAGGTTTTCATATATCTATATACATCAATAATTATGTAATGTTATTATCATTATACAACCTAACAAGGATAGGATAACAACCTACACTGATGGGCTAACGAGTTATAAAGAAAACAATAGAAAATCTTCAGTAGCCGCGGCACTTGAAATTCTTTTAGGCACGATTAGAGTAAATTAATCTGTAAGACTTTGAATGTGGTCAAGTACATCAATCGAAAGGGTTTGGCCTCCTGAGTCCAAAACTCTAAGTAGATCTTAAGATATGACGGAGCTACAAGCTAAAAGTTTGTTCTTGAAAAACTCGGAGCCATTCTATGAGCCGTTATGCCGCGGCTAAAAAAAATCACGATTTTAGGCTGATACTGTTTCTCATTGTGCCCCTGGTGGTTCAGCGGTAAGTTAAATGTAAAAAAAAAAGTAATAACAATTATTTCACATTGGTGTCTGACATAATTAATTCTACTTTAAGTAGTCTCTGTCGTTTAAAAATACACATGGATCGAGCAACAGGCAGTAATAAATAAAATAAAATTTTAAGTAACAGCTGAGAAGCAAATGCAAAATTTGGCGTTAAAAATGCGATAGCGGAAACCTCGTTTTTGAAACAGTAAAGTGAGTTTATAAGCTCTGTCCTCGAACTCGTGTAACAGACATTATACAGTATCTGATGAGCTGAGAAACAATGTAACACAATAAAGTTACGTTCCTGTAACACAATTTATTTAGAACATTTGTATTTGCGAATGGGAAGCTTATAATTTCAGGGACCAAAGTGTTAGTTTTATTGAAAAATTCGATTTATATAAATCCAGATGTTATTCATTGTTATTAGTGAAAAGGGTTTTGGTGAATAAATTTGTTCTGCTACATCAAGAAAACCTTGACACTTATGTAAAAGTGTAATCATTATTAATACAAGCACGGTTAATAAGATCTCTGTGTGAAACTTCCAGTACGAATGAACATGGCCCGGCATGGCCAGGTGGATAAGGCGCTCGACTCACAATCTGAGGGTCGCGGGTTCGAAT
>NW_013669462.1:105621-114505 GCF_000517525.1 Limulus polyphemus
TGTACCTAGTATACTATACCAAACCAAGAAAGTTTCGATGAACCCATTATTAACGTATTTTGTACCTAGTATACTGTACCATACCAAGAAAGTTTCGATGAACCCATTATTAACGTATTTTGTACCTAGTATACTGTACCATACCAAGAAAGTTTCGATGAACCCATTATTACTGTATTTTGTATCTAGTATACTGTACCATACCAATAAAGTTTAGATTAACCCATTGTTATCAGACTACTATTTATTATGATACTAAAAAGTTTAAACTACCCACTGTTTACAGACTAGTTTTACTTGATAACAAGTTTCGTTGTAATATCTGCGAAATGTTTTTGTGTTGAAACTTATCACAATACAATGAAAATTTTTAAAACACAATAAAAGTTTTACTCTACACTGGACAAACGTTGCTGATAATAAGCCTGTAATTGGTTTACTGAGGTGCATTATCAGATTTTCCCCAAAAATATCCAATCCAATTCGTGATTCTCAATGAGGCTTTTAATATTTTTCTTGTGATGTGAGTTTTCTTTACGATATTAGATAATTGTAGAAAGTTCTGGAAATTACAAATATCACAAATTACAGTTTGGACTCTTATGTGAATCCCAGTGCCAGTCTGGATGTTGTGGGAATTTTCGAACAATATTTTTTCAACTGACATTCACACCCAGTATTATAAAACAAAAAACAAGCTCCATATTACTCCAATTTCAAAATTCCACTTTGAAGCTGCATATTACACAGAAATGGTCCAACCTTATGGAGAAGTAACACATCGTCCAATCAATCTAACACAGAAAAATGTCCAACCTTATGGAGAAGTAACACAGCGTCCAATCAATCCAACACAGAAAAATGTCCAACCTTATAGAGAAGTACCACATAGTCCAATCAATCTAACACAGAAAAATGACCAACCTTATAGATAAGTACCACATCGTCCAATCAATCCAACACAGAAATGATCCAACCTTATAGGAGAAGTAACACATCGTCCAATCAATCCAACACAGAAAATGGTCCAACCTTATAGATAAGTACCACATCGTCCAATCAATCCAACACAGAAATGATCCAACCTTATAGAGAAGTACCACATCGTCCAATCAGTCGAACACAGAAAATTATTCAAACGTAAAGAAAATGCAATCAAAACCATTCGAACTGCTTCTACTCAAAATGGATTGTGGTACAAAATATCAACGTAGAGAATTATAGAGTTAGAGAAAATAAAAATGAAAACAATAACAGGTTTAGAGTCCCCAGAAAGTTTAACTTTTAAATCTCTTATTTGCCTATATTTCACCGCTTAAGAACTAGTGACAAATGCTCGGAAATATGCTTGATTTTATACGGACTATTTCTGTGCACAATATAGTTCCAATGAAGAAAATGAACTTCACTTAACACTCAGCCATTTGTGTATACTTTACATGTATGACTTGATGTCTCACACAACTTGTAATTTTATTTATTACTAAATATTTTATGTAAACTAGTTATTAACGTTACTGTTACATAAGTTAATAAATATGATAATATTTACAGATTTTACTGAAGACTGAGTAAAGGTATTTCGTAACATCTTAAGGTTTTGTAAATATTTTTTTTCTCGTCCTATAAACCGTCTCCACCTTTTTTTATTAAACACCAATTATCAAGTAAAATCAGTTTGTCCCAACGAAACCCTCAACATATTCTATTAAATGAGTTGTCCAATGTCTTTTTTTTTTTTCAGAAAGGGTCCCTAGCTTTTGGCAAATCTGACAAAAATCACGATTTATCACCATACTCAAAATATGATTTTTAATCTTTTTTGTTGTACTAAGCCTAATCGCCAGAGTTCTTATTTTTTGGGCAACAGCGAATCTCTCCATCAAATTTGGTTTATCACCATCATGAAAACATAATTCTTAGTTCCAGGCCAAGACTACTTTTTCATGAAGAGCAAGAAGGACGATAGAATCCCTTTAATTAGGCATTAAAAGAATTTATTACATTTGTGAATGACATTTAAACAGATATCACTGGTAATAATTTAAAGGTTATCTGAAAAATCTTAACTTCTATGAACAGAACGTTGAAAGCAAAAAATGTTATTTTAATCACAAATTTGCTCCGATTATAAGATGTGAAAATCATTAAAATCGGGAAGTGAGGAATGAGTCTTTACTTAGGTCATTCAGCAGTGAACATGGCTTTAAAACAATTTTAAGTCAATGTTTGCAACTCATCAAGAGGCGGACAGTCTTTTGATGAGGAGTTCTAGGTCCTGATTATTAATACGTAATAATTACGTCCTGATCATGGTAGTAGTCCATATTTGATGGAATGTTTTATTGGTGCCCAGGACCTACTAATTACGTCCTGATCATGGTAGTAGTCCATATTTGATGGAATGTTTTATTGGTGCCCAGGACGTAATGTTTACGTCTTGATGATGGTGGTAATAGTCCATATTTGATGGAATGTTTTATTGGTGCCCAGGACGTACTAATTACGTCCTAATCCTGGTAGTAGTCCATATTTGATGGAATGTTTTATTGGTGCCCAGGACGTAATGTTTACGTCTTGATGATGGTAGTAGTTCATATTTGATGGAATGTTTTATTTGTGCCCATTACGTCCTGGGCACCAATAAAACATTCCAATCAAGACGTAAACTCATTACGTCCTGGGCACCAATAAAACATTCCAGACATACAGTTACTGTTTAAAACAAGGGGAAATATTTATACCATTATTTCATTAACAGAGTGAAAACAGCGGTATATCTGCGGACTTACAACGCTAGAAACCAGGTTTCGATACCCGTGGTGGGCAGAGCACAAATAGTCCATTGTGTAGCTTTGTGCTTAAATGACAGACAAACAAAAAAGGGATAAATAATGTCAGTGATATATTATATATCAATATATTGTGAAAGTTCCATATTTCTGTATTTTTAATTATTATTATTATGTTATATATTGTATTATTAAATAATTTAATGACAAGTTACAGTTTAAAACATTTTGTAATTATCGAATTTTCGCACGTGATTATGGACTACAGTTTGTTTGTTTCGTTGTTGTTAAGCGCAAAGCTACAGAATGGGCTATCTGTACTCTGCCCACCACGGGTATCGAAATAATACTTTTAGCGTTAAAAGCCTTCAGACTTTTCCGCCGAGCTACTGGGTAAGAGTTAGAAAATATAAATTATGACTTTAAAACTCACACGTTTAAAATGTATGATATATATATATTAATAATTTTATTGTAAGTATTATGTAATGTAGGTGTAACAGTCATATATAATAGCGTAATGTAAAATATGTATAACTGGTTTTTCATGGTTTGGTAGTTTCTAATGTATAAAAAACATATAACTACTTATCTGTCTACGTGTCTGTCTGTATTACACAACGACTTGTTTCTACGAAACTCCCTCTGACAGATGGTGGCGTTAACCCTAAACCAACCTAACAGAAAACGTTTGTGTACAACATTAAAAACTGGTTAAATTAGTGTAATCCCAGCGTCCCCTACCATACGACACACGTTTTTATTCGTCCAAACCATAGATATGTTTTTTTTTACTGTCTGTATAATGTATATATATCTAGTCATTAAATATGTGGGGCGTGTGAGAGAGAAACAATTATTGATGGTATTATTGCAGTGACAACTCATTATTGATGGTATTATTAGCACTGACAACTCATTATTGATGGTATTATTGCACTGACAACTCATTATTGATGGTATTATTGCACTGCCAACTCATTATTGATGGTATTATTGCACTGACACCTCATTATTGATGGTATTATTGCACTGACACCTCATTATTGATGGTATTATTACACTGCCAACTCGTTATTGATGGTATTATTGCACTGCCAACTCGTTATTGATGGTATTATTGCACTGACACCTCATTATTGATGGTATTATTGCACTGCCAACTCATTATTGATGGTATTATTGCACTGCCAACTCATTATTGATGGTATTATTGCACTGCCAACTCATTATTGATGGTATTATTACACTGCCAACTCATTATTGATGGTATTATTGCACGGACACCTCATTATTGATGGTATTATTGCACTGCCAACTCATTATTGATGGTATTATTGCACTGACACCTCATTCTCGAATTTAATTTTCCATTATTTTTTTAATTTGTTTATGTTGTTAATTTATGAATTAATAAACAAATCTCTTCTATTTCACGTCCTATATATTACGATTTTTATTTTAATTGTCTATAAATATTTATGTTAGCCACTCGTTATGGTTTCAAGTAACTCGTCATTAACAAACTAATATTTTATACTCATGACAAAGCTATAGAAGTTGCCCCCCTGTGGCGCAACGGTATGTCTGCGGACTTACAACGCTAGAAACCGGGTTTCGATACCCGTGGTGGGGGCAGAGCACTGATAGCCTAATGGTGTAGCTTTGTGCTTATCTTCAAACAAACAAACAAACTATTGAAGTTATCTGCCGCCGTCCTTAAATTTGAACAGCTCACCAGGGGGAAGGCAGTCAGACAGTAGCACCCTACCACTCACGCTGAGCGATTGACTGTAACTGTTAGAACGCAAACACACAGTGCAGGAACATTTTATGGTATCGCATGGATTCGAACTGGGCTTGCCAGCTCCGAAATCCAGAGATACTCTATAAGGGAGACCTACGCCTGTCACTAATCAATATTTTTATTGGAAAGGGTTAGACAAACATTCTTTAAACAAACCAAGCTCTGTATTCGTCATGAATAAAATATGTATGTATTAAACACGTTGCTTTTGGCATCACGTCTCATATCTGCAATTAACCTTTGTAGTCAAGAGTGCGTTATACATAATAAATTAAGTTTTGATGAACCCATTGTTAACGTATTTTATACCTAGTATACTGTACCATACCAAGCAACAATATTATATCAATAACTTCCAGATTCTCTTTCAAAAACAACGTTTCTTTTTAACTCTTGTCTGTCCACTCATCTTGTAACCTTAAAATATAATCACCAAGACGAAAACCAATAAGTTCCTGGCACTACAAAACCTTCTAAAAAAATACACTACTAGCATTGTCAGGCCGTAACCCACAAACACCAATAATGAAACCGGACATTAAAACATTGTACAACAGTTTAGTAAAAAGTAGACAGCGTTTTGAATTACTATTATCGTACATTACCAAAAAAACATATAGTAAACAGTATAGAGAAGCGTGGCCGAAAAACGTGACGCGGATATAAACAGTGAAGACTTGTGTCCGATTCACTGAAACGTGTCCGTTTTACAATACAATAATTGGTAACAACTGACATATATATATTTATACTGTTTTACAGATGAACATTTATTAAACATGATTTTTAATGCATGTTCAACTATTTTATATAAGTATATAATTTTATTATTATCTTAGTCAAAAGTATCACATACAGTTACTGTAGCAACGTAACAACGACATACAGTTACTGTAGCAACGTAACAACGACATACAGTTACTGTAGCAACGTAACAACGACATACAGTTACTGTAGCAACGTAACAACTATCGGGTTAATCTTTCACAGAATGATAAAAATGATGAGCGTTTGAGCCAATTAATGGTTACAACACCGGTTAAACACATTGTTAATCCTCTTGAATTAACCAGTAGCAATGAATATGTAACCAACAATGAACAACATAACATATATCTTATTTTCTTATCTATTTCTTTGCTTATCTATAATGTCTAACAGTGTTATCATCCATTAAAAACAACGAAACGGTATCTTGTAAGTAAGTAAGAACTCGGGAGCAGATATTCGTTAAGAAATGTTTTAATAGTTTTAAATTTTTGTTGATATATTGACACTATACCATAGTTTTTAAAGTAGGGTTATAAGACATTGATTTATTCTTGTTTAAAAATAGCTGTAATTATAACTTGAATAGGCGAACTGGTTAAATTATAAACGTATTCTAAAAATGGTTGATTTGTCATTCAGGAATATAAGATTCAATTTTCCTTCTTCGAAAGGAAAAAAAATAAGTTGTATCTATTTCCCCAGTGAACTTTTCTCCGAATCAACTGTATGAGGGCATCTTGGAAAATATTTATAAAAGTCCTGGGGGGTCTGAACACCTAAAATCTGTGCTAGATATCACTACTGATAATTTGGTTAAAATTAATATTTTTCCTGTTAATGAAAATAAAAGGCTCGGAACGTTTTCAAACTGTACTAGGCTTACATCTTAAATATCCGTGATACGACCATATATAGCTGAATTCATTTTCTGTGCGCATTTTCCAAGCACCAGACAATAAAACCAAAATATTTCTATTTATTTAACATTTATCTAGAATTTATTTCAACTTCAACGATCTCCAGTTCTGTTTCCTGTCTAATGTAAATACTTGTATCACAAGCTGAAGAAGATAAATCTTTGGTGATTACTAAAAGTTCATATTAGTCTTTCATAAATTATCAAGGAAAGGTTGAATAGCTAATGTAAATAACAACCCACATATTGTATACATTCTGACTTCGGCTATAACTTTCAAGACGGGTGTGTGTACTAAACTACACCAGACTAAAAAGTGTCAATGTTGTCTACATCAAACACACTATATCACACTAAGACGAAACAATGTTGCCTGCACCGATCTAATCTATACGAGACTAATATTGACAATATTGTAAACAACGAGTGGCAATGTTGCCTACACAAAATGTTCAGGTTATTAAGTGAAATACTATCTAGACCAAAGTGGGAAGCAAATCGAATAGCGTTTTTCTCAAGTCCGGCCTTTATAATTTAAAACTTTTTTTGTTCAATATTTCCTTAAAGAATAAAAAATACCAAACAAATATGTACCAAAATAACAAGAAACATCTTAGAGCAAAATATCACATAACGGTTCTTTGTTTATCTACGTGTAAGTGCTGTGCCCACCGCGAGTATCAAACCCTGATTTATAGAGTCAAAAGCTAAAGCTTACCAATAAGCCACCAGGGGCATACAAGGGCTAAATAAAATCTTAAACACTACATTTTACAAAGTAACAATGACAGTAATCAACAAAATGCTATTGTATGACGTATTTTGGACAGTTACTGGTGAAATTGTTCACCATTTTATTAGTTTTCTGGGCCTGGTGGTTAGGGTGCTCGATCTGGGTCTGGTGGTTAGGGTGTTGGATCTGGGCCTGGTAGTTAGGGTGCTCGATCTGGGCCTGGTAGTTAGGTGCTCGATCTGGGCCTGGTAGTTAAGGTGCTCGATCTGGGCCTGGTAGTTAAGGTGCTCGATCTGGGCCTGGTGGTTAGTGTGCTCGATCTGGGCCTGGTGGTTAAGGTGCTCGACCTGTGGTAATATTTCTTATTTTATTCATACAACGATTATTAAACGCAATTCTGATGCATTTTTAGTTATTTTGTTTCTGTTTGTTTTGAATTTCACTCAAAGCTACCAAAAAAAAAGGGTCTATCGGCGTTAGCCGTCCTCAATTTAGCAGTGAAAGCCTAGAAGGAAGGTGACTAGTCATCACCACCTACCGCCAACTCTTGGGCTACTCTTTTACGAACGAATAGTGCGATTGATCGTCACATTTTAACATCTCCACGGCTGAAAGGACAAACACGTTTAGTGGGACGGGAATTCGAAGTTGTTAATTTGAGAGAAAGAAACAAAACCACATATATATATTTCCATTTTGGCATTCTTGTGAAAAGAACAAGATTATTTATGAAAATTATTTTATTAATAAATTTAAAATCACATTCAATGTTACACGAAGGGAGTTTAAAACATGTATAGAGCTTTAAGATAAAAAAGAAATGTGCGAAGTTTTACACTGTTAAGAAAGAATGTATTAGGTGTATTTCCTACATAAAGACTTTAAACTCAAAGGCTATTTAGTTTTTCACTACAGTACACGTCCTTCCATGTAAGTAAATTAACAAAAAGTTTGTATAAATAGTCCAGTTGAATTGGTGGCCTCACGTCTGAATGTTTAGTTAAATTTAGGCCTAAAATTCATAACTCCCTGATCGAAATTTCAAACGACCCCCTGGAGACAGGTGAACATTAAAGTATGAAAAAGCAGGAATAAATTTAATACCTAATACCACATATTTGTACTGCCTATAAAATATTTTCTAAAACATAATAAAATCTGTTGATTTACTCAGTTTCAGGTCAATGCATTTATGTCATGCGTGATATATTAAATCTCGCAAAAACCAAAATAACGAATATTTAGCTTTGTGAATTTAGATTTAGAAAAGCATTCGATGTCATAAGCCATAACTATTTACTCAGAAAACTTGGTTTTGGCGGGAGTATTATAAAAGAAGATGGCGATAGGTGTAAAAAATACAAGCAGTTCATTGGTCAGTTCTGACTTCGGCTATAACTAAAAGAAGATGACGATAGGTGTAAAAAATACAAGCAGTTCATTGGTCAAATCAGTGCAGGCAACACTTCTACTTCCTAGTCTGATATAGTGTGGTTGATGTAGGCAATATTGACACTTTTTAGTCTTATATAGTTTAGATCAGTGCAGGCAACATTTCTACTTCCTAGTCTGATATAGCTTGGATCAGTGTCGAACTTGTTAGTCAGATATAGTTTAGATCAATGTAGGCTCAATATTGTCACTGCTTAGTTTTACCTAGCTTGGACCGGTAGGCAACATTGTCCCTGGTTAGTTTCTTATAGTTTGGATCAATGTAGGCGCAATATTGCCATTTGTTCATCATATATAGCTTGAATCAGTGTAGGTAATTTTACCGCGCGTTAGTCTGACGTTGATTGGATCAGTGTAGATCTTGTTAGTCTGACGTAGATTGGATCAGTGTAGATCTTGTAAGTCTGACGTGG
>NW_013669463.1:0-6808 GCF_000517525.1 Limulus polyphemus
TTCAATGCCTAATTTAATAGTTAGTATAGGTCTAAGTATGCCTATAATACAGGCTACAATTTGTATGATGATGGACCTAGGGTCTAGAAATAAAGTTATAACTGCAATTAGACCTAAAGTCTAGTACATTAGTTGGTGTAAGACATCATTTACAATCAGCCAATACAATTACAAACCACTGCATTAGGCCTATAATGTTTACTAGATCTAGATCTAGGCCTTGACTGTTGCATATATTGCCAATCATGCACACCAGTTAATATGTTACATCAAACTCGTATTTTCTTTTTGTTGAACATACACTTACTTGTACGTTGTACTCTAGAACTTGTATTTGATCTACAGATGAATGATAGAATAGTGTAATTTACTTCTGTACGTCAGTTCGATCTCACTGTATTTCAGTGGGCGGCTTTTAAAAGTTAAATCTGCAATCGTAATACACACACAAATAACGTAACACTGTGTCGTATTTACTTAACGTAGGGCAGTTGCGCTATATCCTAGGGGAGGGCATAATTATTAATTATAGGCCAGAGGAAATTTTGCGTCCCTTCACACCTGCGCCCGGAGGCGACTGCCCTCCTCTTGCTACGAGACTGTAACGAATTGCAACATCAACTACAAGTCACAACTTCTGAGCAGTCTTCGTGATGTGGTTGAAATATTATTGAGCGTCAGATATTTCGTCATTAATACAGTAATATGAATCTTTGTGTAACTCATTATTTCAAATAAATACATTTCAAAATTTTCTGACTTTTGTCAGATTATACTTTACAGTCTCTTAATAATAGCACTCAAGTATCGCATCAAATATAACTTAGTTTCCGCTTGATTTTATATGCTGATTAATTATATATCATATAATTAATCAAAATAATATGAATATTCAATAATACCTTATACTTTGTACAGGTGGCAATAGTGGTAGCAAGCGGTGTATCAACCACAGTTTTGTAATTGTTGCACTCGTCATGATAAACGGCACTTTAGTTTTGAGTTCTGTAGTTGACGTATGTAATGTAGTAAGAATACGTTATATTGAAAACGAACCCAAAACAGGTAAACCTATTGTGTAGCTCTTAACAGTGTCAACACTCTTACTCACATGCGAGAAAATTTAATTCTGGAATAAAAATAAAAGATCTTACAACAGTACAACTTACAAGCTACATTAAAATTTACTTTTGTGCTCTTACTCAGTCTTAAAGTCGTACTCTTAACTTTTGTCTTAAGAGTTAAGAAGGTAATAATTAGTTAATGATTCATTGATGTGTAACCTGTGACTGTTTTGTTATGTAAAATGAATAAAAAACAGAAAGGTTTGACGTCCTGGATGTTATTTGTGTAACTAACTTGCAAACTGTGGTTACTTCATACAATCCTCTACTTGCATTTAGTTACAATGCTTCCTATAAGTTATAGAAAGCATTGTGAATAGAGAATTGTATTATCTGCATGATGCTACTAGTACTGTTCAAGGTCACCTTTTTCTATGAAATAGCGCCTTAAGTAATTTAGTAATAATCTAATATTATTATTAGTGCTTGATTTATATTCAGACTTCATCTAAATCATCATTCTTGTTGAACAAGTAATACTGATTTTGATTGCCACAGTGAAAAGGTAGTGAGTTTGTATTTGGTATTACTTGAAGTTTAATATTATCCCACAAATTTAATGTGTAAAGTTAGCTCAAGATACATTAAAATTAAACAACAAATATGGATATTAAACTTAAAGTAAAAATGTTAATAACATTAATGTTAACTGATTAAATATTCTAAAAGAAAGCTGCATGTTTTTGTGATTATTATTTAAAGTTAATATCATCATAATTTCTTTTAAAGTCAGGGACCAGTTAATCAACAACCAAGATGAGATCTGACCCTTGTCTTTTACTTAAATTGTGTGGTAAGTGAATCAAGCAAAATATATTCTAAAACCATATTCTTTTAACCATGAAATTATTCTAGTTTTCATTAACATGGAAGTACAGTAGCTATATCAAACCTGTAAATGATTTAAGATTCTTCAAGTTATTATGAGAAAAATATGTATTTAAATGATTTTATTAAATTTGTATAATTAATTATTAATATTAAGTTTAGTTCTTTTAAGTGTATTATAAACAATTTAGTTTAACTCCTTATATAATTTTGCAGAGAATTTGCATGATCAAGACACTAGTTCCATCCAAGTGAAGATAACTAAATTTGTAAGTAATCAGTGTAATAACTTGATTACAACAATTCAACTTCAGTTTTCAAACAGCAAGTTGTTTTTGTTTTTATCTATTATTATCATATGTTAGTTCTTAGAACTATTTGAAACTGTGCATTAAAATTTTAGAATTAGTGATAAATTTCTTCATCAAGAATATTAACAGGAAAAAACTAAAAACTGGTTCTTTTAGCCCTACTTCTAATATACTGTTAGGACATTTGTTTGTTTTTGATTTACATTAATGAATATATTAAGAAATCATCAATAAATTAATTAAATTTGCTGATAATATTGAGTTTGGAAAATAAATGGCAGATGTCTTTTATCATAAAGCCAAGATAATGTATATGAAATGTTAAACTTTGAGTTATAAGTATAAATTTAATTGGAATAATCTCAATGATGTTATGGAAGAAAAGGATCTTTGTGTTCATCAATTTCCTAAATCATCCAAGCAATGTGCATGCTGTTGCTAGTGGTAGGGCAAATAGGATTATATATTGTACTTACAGAAATATTGAATGCAAGTCTAAAAAGGTTATAATTTCATTGTATAGGTCACTTGTTAGGCCACATTTGGAGTATTGTGTTCAGTCTTGGGCTCCTTGCCATAGAAAAGACATGGAATTGTTGGAAAGGCTTCAGAGTAGGGCTATTAGAATGGTGCCTGGGATGGAGGGGTTGTCATATGAGGAAAGGTTAAGATCTCTGAAATTGTTTTCTCTTGAAAAAAGAATAGTTAAAGGAGATCTGATTGTTTAAAATTTTTTAAGGGAATTGATAGTGTTAATACATCATTTTTTTCATACGTAATGGAGAAAATTGCTAAGATCAGGGGACAAAAATATGACAGGAGTCATCTTCAGCTAAGACAGTTTCATTTTTCTAACAGGGTGGTTGACTTTTGAAATGGGTTGCATTAAGATGTAGTGGAAGCAGTAAATTTAAGGGAAGTCTTGATTAATATTTGGATAATAAGAGCAGGCTTTGAGTGTATAATATATACACACACGCACACACATATATAGTTTAGTGGATGGGACAACCTATTTGTGTGTGTTTGTGTGTGCCAATAAAACTTAGCTAACATATTCACTTAACTTGTATTTAGTTGGAAGAGAGTAAAAGGAATTAATGACTCGTTAAATATTAATTTATCACTTAAGGGAAATTTTGTAACACATAAACCTGTTTTGTTTTTTGTAACTTTTTAGCTTGAAGCTCAGACTAATGCTCAGCAGAGTTTCCTTATGTTTGTATCTGATGATCAGGACGAACTTTGTTGCAAGGTGTGTTTTAAACATAATAAAGTGTTAAATTAAGAAGTTAAACAATTTGTAATAGTGAAGAACATTCTAGTGATACTTAATAAACTTTAAAGAATTTTCTTTATTGTGTATAAAGAATTTTATGGCAAGATCAAATATTTGGTAGAATTAGTTGTGGCTTCATATGTCATAAGTTAAACTAGAATTCGTTTACAGTAATATAGGTTTTATAGAAATTAAACAAGTTGTTTCCCAAATTATACTGTCAGAGTTGAAATTAGAACATTTTTAGATATGCAAGAAATGCTAAAAGTCTAGGAGAAAATAGGAAATTTTAAAACCAAAAGAAATTTTTAATTTGAAGTAATACTTAGCCATTTCTTAGTTTATGTAAAATTAACAAGTTAAATAGTTTGTAATAGTAAAGAACATTTTAGTGGTACATTGTAGACTTTGAAGAAAGTTCTTTACTGTATATAATATTTATCCTTTATCAGTGTTCCTTTTTTTTTCTAATCATCCATACAAGTTTTAAAGCTCTGAATTACTGATTCTGAAAAATTACTGGCTAATCTAGAAATCAACTATTCTTGTTTGTTTGAAGCACTTTTTCATTTAAATGAGGAAAAAAAAAAAGCCTTTCTGAAGAATATGGAAGATTTTTTTTGTAAACATTACAAATGCACACAAGTGTAAAAGCCACAAACTGTTATCTAAATATTTCTGTTTACTTTGAGTTAATCTTAAACAGTGGTTTGATCTAAAGTTATTTTTTATTTTAGTATATCTAAGTTGTTAGTGTTGTTTTTAAACTGTAGAACTGATTGTGAGATAATTATAAATATACAAGCTAAGATACCATATATTTCTAAACTAATGCACATTGATATTCTGATATAATGCAAGTAACAAATCTTCACATCTCTTCAGGTGGTTGGAGACAAAGTCCTGGATGAAGAAGTTAAGTTTCCTGTAAGGATGGTTGCAAAATTAACATTTTTATATTATGTAGTTTGTTTGTTATGTTTCTTTCAATCACATGATCTTTTTTTAATGTTCATGTACCTTAGTAAGCCATATTCAAGTAAAGAATAGGATGTTAAAAAGTTGTTGCTTTTCACCACATCGACTACAAATAGGAAGAATACACTTTTTTTTCATAAATTATATTGCTTAAGAGTAAAAAAATATATAATGCTATACTGACATATGAATTTGTTTTGTGCCAAATCATTATTTAAACAGTGTATACTTCAAGAACTGTGTAATAAATTAAACCAGGCATGCTCCTTTTTTTTTTTGCAACTTAAACAGTGTATACTTCAAGAACTGTGTAATGAATTAAACCAGGCATGCTCCTTTCTTTTTTTTGCAACTTAAACAGTGTATACTTCAAGAACTGTGTAATAAATTAAACCAGGTATGCTGCTTTTTTTTGCAACTTAAACAGTGTATACTTCAAGAACTGTGTAATCAATTAAACCAGGCATGCTGCTTTCTTTTTTTGCAACTTAAGCAGTGTATACTTCAAGAACTGTGTAATAAATTAACCCAGGTATGCTGCTTTTTTTTTGCAACTAACCACAAAAATCTGCTTCTTCAATGTATATATATATTTTCTTTTCCCCTAAGGCACAGTTTATTTTTCCTTTTCTTTCTTTAATCATAAGACATGTTTGAAGATCAGTTGGTGTGTTCTTTAAATTTTAAATGTTACTATGTACAACTAACAGTAAGTTGTAGGCTGATAAGCCTGAAACACTTAACTGCACAGGTAATTTTTTAACCACCAGCCCACCATATTGCTTTTACTCCCTATAATCAGTTTCTGAACATTCTGCATATTTGGAAGGTTTTATTTTTATGTTCCTTTCATGCAGATATGAATAAAGAACTGTTTCAAAGAACCCAAGTTAACATGAAGTAGATGTCCCAGTTGTATACAAGTTTTCTCACTTTGTGCTTAATTGCTTCTTATATTGAAATTCCTTTATTTAAATACTAACACATTGCTTTATAAATTGTATTTTAATAGAGTAACTGAACTAGTTATCTAGTAATTTGTTAGTAAGCTGTGACTTTTAACAGAAACAGAATCTTGTTTAATTGTTGCTCTTGGAATATTTTGTTGACCATTCATTGTAAAATTTAATAGCTTTACTTAGATGGTTTCATGTCACTTTTCTAATGAATCATATTTCTTAAACCATTTACTCAGCACCACCACACTTATGAACATAAACAAGGTTGTTGACCAGTTGTTTTATTTAAGTTTAATTTTTAACCTAAATATAACAAAATGTTTAGGAACAACAAGGGACCTATGGTTCATCTAGGCTGTTCAATCCTCTAAACTAAAACAATCAAATAAAAAAACCTTAAAACCAGCCCTTATCATTCATATAGTTATAAAGCTTTTTCTTAAACTCACTTAACTTTACTGCCTCCATAACATCTGAAGTCAACCCATTCCAAAGGCCAACCACCCTGTTAGAAAAATGAAACTGTCTTAGCTGAAGATGACTCCTGTCATATTTTTGTCCCCTGATCTTAGCAATTATTTCCATTAAGTATGAAAAAAGATGATGCATTAACACTATCAATTCCCATAAAAACGTTTAAACATCTCAATCAGATCCCCTTTAACTGTTCTTTTTTTCAAGAGAAAACAATTTCAGAGATCTTAACCTCTCCTCATATGACAACTCCTCCATCCTAAGCACCATTCTAATAGCCCTACTCTGAAGCCTTTCCAACAATTCCATGTCTTTTCTAAGGTAAGAAGCCCAAGACTGAACACAATACTCCAAAAGTGACCTATACAAGGAAATTATAATCTCTTTAGACTTGTATTCAATGTTTCTGTAGATACAACCTAAAATCCTATTTGCCACACCACTAGTAACAGCACACTGTTTGGATGGCTTAAGAGATTGATCAACTATTACATCAAGATCCATTTTTTTTCATGACACTATTAAGATCATTCCCATCCAAATTATACTTATAATTCAAATTATGATAACCCACATACATTATCTTGAATTTATTATAATTAAAACCCATCTGCCATTTATTTACCCAACTCACTAAATGATCTAAATCCTTTGGTAAGGCAGCAGCATCCTCCTCACAGCTAGAAACACCTAAGACCTTAATATCATCAACAAATTTAAGTAATTTATTGACCATTCCTTCATCTGTGTCATTGATGTAAATCAAAGAGAGCAAAGGCATTAATACTAAACCCTGAGATACCCCACTTGTGACCTTAATCCAGTTTGACTGAACTCCATTTGTAACAACCCTCT
>NW_013669463.1:6896-19172 GCF_000517525.1 Limulus polyphemus
CTGTAAAGATAATTTTTTTCAAGCCTTTAATGTGGCACCTTGTCAAGTGTTTCTGAAAATCCAGGTACACCAAATTTACACCCTTACCCTTATCTATATAAGCAGCAGTCTCTTTAAAGTATGTATAAAAATTTATAAGACAAGATTTTCCCTTAGTGAAACCATGTTGACTATCCAAAAAAAATTCGAAACTTTGTTAAATGACTTTGCGAAGAATCTTTTTTCAAACTTTTCCCAAGGCCTATAATTACTGGGACAATTTTTATAACCTTCCTTCAAAAGAGGAGTAACATTAGCTAACTTACAATCCTCTGGTACCTACCCACTATTTAAGGACTTACAAAAAAAGTAGTAAGTGGCTCACATATTCAATCCTTAACTTTCTTCAAAAACCTTGGGGAAATATTATCTGGCCAAGGATGCTTATTGTTATTTAAACTTCCCAATTTTTTTTTAACATGCTTAGAATTAATGTGATCATCTTGTTCGATCTTGTTGCCATCTATCAATTGTTCAAGATGTGGAATATTGCTTAAATCTTCATTAGTAAAAACTGAAAATAAAACAATTTAACAACCCTTCCATCTTATAATCATCAGATATGAGCCTTCCTTTATCATCCTCCAAAGGTCTTATCCCATCCTAACATTTTATTTACCCTTAATCTATTTAAAAAGATTCTTACTTTTAATTTTTACATTTTCAACCAACCTTTTTTATGTCCTAATATGACCAACTTTCTTGATATTCTATAATCTTCTAAATCTCCTGTCATACCAATCAATTTAAATTTCTTAAATATGTGATGCTTTTCTTTAATTTTATCTCTTATACCCTTTGTGAGCCAACCTGGTTTTTTACTTGCAGCCACCATTTTCTTTCTATAAGGAATATGTTTATCTTAAATATTTAGAAATTTTCCTTGTTTGATCAGAGTCTCCAAGTAACTCAGCTGCCCAGTTCATAACAGACAATTCTTGTCGCATCCCTTCAAAATTTGCTTTATTAAAATTTGTAACCAAAATATCATTATTCTTTATCTCCATATGCAGCAAAACATCAAACTTAATAGAGCAATGATCACTTTTACCCAGATGTTCCCAATTTCCACCCTCTCAACCATTTCTGTATTAGAAGTTAACATAAATCTAAAATAGCATTGTTTCTAGTAGGTTTGCCAACCAAATATGATTAAAACCATCTTGAACAATTACCAAAAACCTTTCTCCCTCATGGTTTGACTAACATTTCCCAATCTATATGCCTGAAATTAAAATCACCCATAATTATGAACTTATTAACACCTGAAATCTTAATCTTGCTGTAAAGTTTCTCATTAATTTCATCAGTATCATCTGGTGGTCTGTAACAAATCCTCACTAAAAGCCTTTTCCCTTTATGTTTGCTAATAAAAACCCAAATGGATTCAGTCTCCTTGCTGTTATCTTTAATATCCTCAACTTCAACAGGATGTAACTCACATTTTGCATATAAAGCCATTCTTCTCCCTTTCTTTAGTACTGTATTCCTATTAAATAACATATAACCCTGTATTTCAAATAAATTTGTCATCTAAATATTCTACATTTAACCTTGTGTCAGTTATTCTCATTATATCAGAATCCTCCATTCCTACCAGTGCTCTATGGTCATCTGTTTTATTTCTTGTATTCCTTGCATGACAATAGTAACAATTAAGCCTACCCTTAAAACTACGTCTATACTAATTTTCTATGCTAATTTTTTTTTTACATCTTATTTTTTTGCATTTAGTTTAACCTGCTCCTCACCACTGTCTAGTCCTAGTTTAGAACTTCCCTTACAGCTGAGTTAATAGCCCTTGCAAACAAGCTAGCCCCTATCTTACTTAAATGTAAACCATCTTTTCCAAAAAGCTCCTTTCTCCCATTAAATTGATCCCACATTTAGCATTTAGCCCGAGTGACCTACTTATAATTTCATCCCCCACAATTAATTCTTGGCAGTATCCCTAACAAAATTAAGTTATGGCCCTTTTCTTGAAATGCTTTTATCAATCCTTGTACTTATTAATTAGCTCTTCTGACCTACTTTTCCCTACATCATTAGCCCCTATGTGCACAACAAAAGCTACATCACTGCTAGCCCCTTTTATTATATCTCTTACTCTGTCAATTATATCCTCCACCTGAGAAGCATAATCTAATTATTTTCTCCCTATTTACCCCACATACTATCTTATCCACATACCTTGTGAAAGAATTATCTATAACTATAACTGCCTTAAGTGGATCATTCACATCCTTTTCTGTCCCTTTTGTTTTTCTTCCCTCCAGTAGTTCCTCATCTGCACAAGTCAAGGGCTTAAATCTGTTGCTTAATAGAGTATGTTCATTACAATTAAATCCACTACTTTTAGCCCTAATAGTACTCTTTCTAACTTCCTGACAGTCATTTTTAGCTGATAAATCCCTTACATTTAAAAGCTTAAGCTCCTCTTGAAATCGTGCTGCTATTTCCCACAGTCTACCCTTCTATTTATCTATTGCCTCTACATTAATTATGATAGCCTCTAACTACTTCAGTCTGCAAACTCTACCAGCAAATTGCACATCTTCACTGCTAGCTTTATTAAAAGTACATAACAGTCCTGAGTTCCCAAATAAAACCCACTTATTGCACCCATTACATCTAACAAACTGTGAACACTTAATTTAAATATGCAACACTAAATACCAGTAGCCTATCGACAACACTGATAAGCCTAACATTTGAGAATGAAATATATTACAGTATTTTATCACAATGATATGATAACAGATGCTTCATTTGTGATATAATCACTGTAATTTTATCCCTTTTTAGATGATAGAAATGTTGCAGGATAACTTCAGAAAAGTTGAGTATATGACCTGACTTTAGTAGTTTACTATGTACAGTAATGAAAATAATTTATGGAAAACTCAAGAGATACACATAAGGAACCACAAAACACAAATAATGGCAACTATGTGGTGAAGTTATTGATGCACAAAACATTGTCACAGAAAATAGAGAAGAAAAGCAAATAATTTGTACAAACTAGTATTTTGTATGTGAACTCTACTTTGCACAAGAAATTACACCTTGTTTTGTGCTGCCATATGGTTTACCAGTGTAGAATATTGTTCAAAATATTCTGTGTTACTTCACACAGTTCAGTCAAACTGTTTGGTCACTTTTTGACCTTCCCATACAGCATCAAGAATGTTCATAGTGAGTGGCCAGGTGGTTAAGGCACTCGAATCGCAATCTGAGGGTCGCGGGTTCGAATCCCCGTCACACCAAACATGCTCGCCCTTTCAGCTGTGGGGGCGTTATAATGTGACGGTCAATCCAACTATTCATTGGTAAAAGAGTAGCCCAAGAGTTGGCGGTTGGTGGTGATGACTAGCTGCCTCCCCTCTAGTCTTACACTACTAAATTAGGAAAGGCTAGCACAGATAGCCCTCGTGTAGCTTTGCGCGAAATTCAAAACAAACAAACTTCATAGTGAGACTTTGTGCAGGCCAAGTTGGTGTTCCATTAACCTCTTTTCCATCAAGATATCCTTTTAGTTCATTTTCTCTATCAGTGCTTAGGAACATTGTCTTGTTGGAATATGAATATCTACCAAATGAGTATAATTTGACATGATGTATCAGAATCTTCCTGTACTTGCCAGCTGTCGAAGTGCTATCAGTTTTGTATAGATCACTGACACCATCGGTTGAGATGCAGCCCAAAACTTGTACTGCTTCTCCACCATGCTTCACTATAGATGTTCTCCATTGACTTTGATGCCATTCTTTTTTCTACTGTCAAAAATTGTTGTTGATTGTTGTCAAAAAATTTGAATTTGCATTCATCTGTAAGGAGCACACATCATCAGCTTTGTTTCTACAATGTTTATGGTCCAATGCCTATTTCAACTTTTCGGTCTGATTATTCAACAGTAGTTTTTGAGCAGCTACATATCAGTTCAGACAACTTCTTGCTAATGGGTATCTTGCTGTTCTTGAGATAACATTCAAACTTGTATTTTCAGCAAGGTTATTAACAAGATCTATATTTGTCTATCATTTATCTTGAGAGAACATAACTTGAGATGTATATATATATATATAGAATCATATTTAGAGATTTTTGATTTTCTATTTCATCTGCTTCTGTTATTAACAAACCAGTATTATATATGCTCTCTAGGGTCTTGCATACAGCTCCAACTAAAACATGGAGTCTTGGCACAAGTTCTCACATGGAGTATCCTTCATTAGCTAAAACGTTGATTTCTACACACTTGTGTGGAATATTGTCTCTGGGAGCTATAACTAGGTTGATACTACTACTACTGGGCATAGTATGACTGCCTACACCTTTATAGGCTTTATACTGGTGTGAAACTTTCTTATTAGTTGGATGACAATCAATTAAAGTGTGAACTATCAACACAGCTGTATTCTGGTGCAGCTTCTTTTCACACAATAAAAGATGGCATTCCTGTAATATTTACTCTTTTTACCTTTTTATTGACTGTATGTTTAGTGAAATAAAGTATGCATAGGTTTATATATATATATATATGTATATAATAATTTTAAAAAAAGTAAGTGCAAAAATCAATTGTGTTTCAACAAATATTAATTTTTGTATGATTTTATATGTTTTAGATTCAAAGTAATAGTTTTAGTACGGCAATCGTTGAGAAGAGATCACTTGTTTTGGAAGACATAAAAAATGTGAGTAACAGTAATTTTAGAGATTTTTACACTTGGGTGTCATATCTTAGTAAAAGAAAAAAGTTTGTGTATATAAGTATTCTCTGAAGAGAACAATTGGCCAGTTTAATAACAAAAATTAAAAATAGGTAAGAAAAACACCAACCAAAAACATGCGTATATTTAGTAAGTTACACATATTGTTTGAGTGTTTTGAAAAGTATGAGTAAAAAGTAATTAAGAAAGAAAGCATAATACAAAAAGTTAAAATATTAAAACAAGGAGAAAAGAGAACCACAAAAATTATTGCTCTCTATATTTCATTTCCTTATAATTAATATGTGCTTATTGTTTATTCATTATTTTTCCTATTCCCTTCAGATTTGTTTTTATTCCTTTCTAACACACATTATGAGTCAATGAGAAGGATATTGTGGATGTGTGTGAAGGGTTCAATGTATATCCAGTATTACAGGTACCAAAAAAGTGATTGCTCTATCAAAAGGCCATTGATACAGCAAACTCAGAAAGCCATATTTTTCAAGATAGTTACACCTACGTCTGTAGAACGTAAGCCTCAAAGATGCAAATACTGGGAGGCTGATCGTGCAATTATTGTACATATCATGATATGATTCATCAAAAAATAATAATATCAACCTAAAACATGATCCTGATTGAGTAGGAATCAAAGGAAAATATGTGATTTGACGATTGCAAAAGAAGTATATGCCCTGTGGCAATTTTAGCTCCCTCTATTAATCAAGGGACAGATAAAGGGGGGGGGGGGGGGGAGTGGGCAAACTACTGTACTCTAATATTACTCCCCTTCTTGTATTGGGCCTTAGCTCTGTCAGTGTGATGCTGTTCCTTATTCTTCTCACTATGAATCTTATCCATATAACATTCTAGCTCTTCTCTAACTAAAATACAATGTAGTGATACTCTTCTCCTGCTCACTTAACCCATACTGCTTCTCACTATCATCATTGTTGAGTTGTGCTGATGTCATTCTTTGTGAGAGGAAGTTCAAGATCACTGCTTTATATTTCCTCAGTAACTGAGAAAAACTGTCCATTCCTGTTCTTTCTATTATTTTTGAGTTTTGTCTCTAATAAATAAATAAATAAATAGGAGTGCAGAGGTTTTTGTTTGCAAACACTTGTGTGTGGACCCATTCGCACTGTACAGCTTTCATTTATTATTGTCAAATGTCACACCTGTAGCAAATTGGTAGTCACTGGCTTCACAGCTGACTGTTCTTTATCTCTCCAGCTATGTGGATCTTATTGTGTTTGCTTTTAATGGAGTTTCTTGTATATGAAATCCTTCAGAAATCCCAGTCCTAATACATCCAGTAATCTGACTGTTTCTTTTTTTTTGCTCTAATCACCTTCTATACAACTGTTTTTTCCCTGAAGGTACCTTGCTTATGCAGGTGTTTGCCAAATTTTGTTCTTTGATGAATCTCTAGGTTCCGTAACATAGCCTCTCTTGAACCCTAGTTTCACCTCCGTAATAATGCCATTGTGATCTCATGTACATCAACTTTATTTCAAGCACTTACTCCACTTATACATCTTGCTGCTGCATAAAGTTTTGATGAAGTCTCTTCTTTAGTCATTTCCATTGACAAAAACTGTTGCAAATCACAGAGAAATGCTTTATTACAGCAGAAAGACAATAATACCTTTCCTTCAGCGAAGATGTGGCCACTTTAGTGTTTTTTGTCAGGTTGTGGGTGGAGAGAAGTGAGTTCTGTGGTAATAGCTCCTCGACTATTGTGATTAAGGAAGTGTTTGGGATTTTTCAGTTCCAGATAAACGACATTAAATGTGACCTTAATCAATACATACTAAATGGTGTTAAGAAATGAAGCATATCAAATAAAATTTCCTCTATCAATAAATTTCTGAGTCAACCAGAACACTTACAATATTTCATCTCCTGGAGGTACACATCCAGTATTTCCTCAACCCTCTTGCAAATATTACACAATACAAAGTGTCATAGGAGTAATCATATGGAGTTTGTAAACTCAATAACTGCAAAGAACTGGAGGAGAGAGATGGAGAAATTTTTTTACTAAACATTACCCAAGGTCATTGTGTTATTGTAATACAATACCTATAGCTTTCCTCTCAAAGCTAACGTACCAACATTCAAACTTCTTTGTGTAAGAAGACTGCAGATTGATACCAAAAAAAACATCTACACTGGAGAAACATGTACAAAGCAATGCATCATCAGAAATTTAGTGCAGAGTGGCAAAGCATAACTAGTTTGGCTTGATTGAAAACTGTTTATAATGAAAGGAATGAACTGGATAATGATGAAGATGATAATGAAAAGATATGCAGTACATTGAAAATAGTGATGATGATGAAGAAGATAAGGCTGTAGAATGTAGAAGAAGAGAAGAATATGAACTTTGAGCTGTGATGCAGAACTGTGAAATTGATGATAATGAAGAACAGAGCTGCAGATTATTGAAGAAGAAGAACAGGGGAGCTGCATGAAAATGCATGATGCAGAATGGCTTCCTAATAAACCAGTTTACATTGGTAACTTGTTGTGAGCCAAAGAGTTAATGCTTGAGATAAGTGGTTACAGAGTTGACTTTTACTAGCCAGACAGCCATGATCAGAAGAGTAAGAATGTTTAACTTTTGAGAGATATAAAACCACTATGACCCATAGAAAAAGGCACAGCAAAAGGCTCCTCAGTTCAAGACTTACATATTTCTATGTTTTATTCCAACTTTTATGGATGATGTGAGGACCTTACTTTGTTACCAAATATTACACAGTTTGTCTGGCTAAATCACAGATTCATTGTCAGAATATACATGTTACAAATAGATAAAATAAAAATATCACAGAACAATATGCATAACTTGAGCAAGAAATACATTTGACTTTGTATCAACATAAAGAATATTTCTTTTCAAAACTACATGTGTAATTCTTTGTGCAGATTTAAGTTTTCATAATTATATTCATAGGTAATGATAACATACATCCTTTTTGGTAATTACAAAACTATAAATACAGTTTTGTTGCTCATTCAGTACTAAAGTAAGATTAACATTGATGTTATGTACTTAAAATGCATTTTGATAGACAGTTGTATTTGAACTGTGAAAGTTTATACAATAATATTTTTGTAATAAGTCTTTCTATGCACAATATTGAATAGTGAAAATATTTATAGATAAATAAAACTAAAATAACCATGTAGATAGCATTTGAAACCATCTTTAGTTTATGGTCTGCATTACTGTGCTTTTCTTCTTTCACTTCATTAATCTCGATTCAAATGAATGACTATACGTATCAGCATTTAGTTGAATGTATGATTAAGTTTTGTAAATAGCACACTTGGTAACTATTAGAACTGCAATACATAATAATTCTTCAGGATTGGTTAGTATATATATATGGTAATTCAAGTTCATTTAACAAATTATTGTTTTAATGTTGAACTCTGATTTTCAATACAATTATATTATAAAGGTGAAAAACTTTTTTGCAATATTTATAATTTAGTTTCTTTAACATGTGCTAGAATTATGAACATTGTGGATAAATGTAAAGGTTTTTTAAGTGGTTAATTTTTATTATTCAAATACAGAGCATTATGCACAATATAGAAAGGTAATGTTCACTTTTCTAGGATCACCAGGACTTTCTTCAGAAGTTGCTGGGATATCAACCGGACACATTATTGTGTGTACCCATCTTGCATCCTAAAGACAGTGACAAAGTCATTATCTTAGCTAATCTTGTAAACAAAGAAAGGTACTGATTTAAAGATTTCCATTTTGAACTGTGATTTATGTATAGTTAATGTTATAAGATCATCAGGAATTAGCAGCCATTTTGGAAACATGCATACTCTGGGCAAGAAGGCATAGACGTAACTTACATGGGGGCATGTCTCCCACACTTTTTCAAGGACTATTTTTTGATAGAATACTCTCATGCATACCCCAGCTACAGAAATTGTCCTCCCCAATTTTGAAACCAAAGCTATGCCACTGCAAGGAGGATTAAATTGGCATATACCTTTACTAAAAAAAAAATTCTCAAATTTATTTTATGTGTCATCACATCCTATATAAGTAGATTTTTCATACAACGGAGAAGAAACTGAGGCTAATGTAGGTGAATTTTGTTATGATAAAAAAAAAAGACCTGATATGAATTAAGTTTATGTAGTTCTTTGATATAGAAGAATGCAAATATCAGTATTGCTTTATATTTCATTGTAGGCAGCAACATTTTTCATAGGAAGTTTGCTTTCATTAAGAATAAGTGGTTATAAAAAGAATATGATCTCTTTTTAAATCTAAGATGTTCCGTGAAGGTGTTTTAATCTACTGGATATTTGAAAATGTTTTATAATCTAGATGTCACATTTATGTCCTGTTGAACTGTTAAATTGCAAAAAGAAAATATTTGTCTGATAACAGATATTCTGAGAAATTGTTAAATAAAATTGCTTTGACTGATGACATATGTGTTTGCTGTTTATAATCCAAACCATAAAGATCTCAAATGTTATCCAAAAATGTGTGTACTTTTCTTTGACATTAGTTATCTATTTGATTTAACTATAGAAGTGTAAGTACACTGAGCAATTTTCCATTTTATTTGTACACACACTTTGTACCTATACAGTGTTTTGAGCAAAAACACAAATTTAAAACTTTGTGAGGTAGAATTACCTGGAAACTTGTTGTTAATCGTATGTACTGCTGTTAAGAAAAAAATTACAAGAAATTACAGTTATTGTTTAGAAAACTTATTATTTCTTTATCCTGTATGTAAAGCAAAATAATTTCTTTAAATATTTACATAATATCAGTTTAAATAACCTGGTTGAAATTAACATTATTTATTGTTGTAAACAGCTTTGAATTATATCACTGGTAATGAGAAAGGTTTATAGTCTTAGTTTTAATAAAACCTTTAGCTTTCTAGAGGAAGATGAGGAGATGGTAATAGAATGTTTCTCAGCTGTAGTACCTTTATTGCTCATGACTCAGGCTTACGAAGAAGAAAAACGTCTCAGAGAACAGTGCCAAGTAAGTTACAGCAAGTTTTACACATCATCAGGTTGTAGATAATTATATTTATAAATAGATACATAAGAATAGTATAGTTGATTTTATGGGCATCCACAGAAATTTTTCCACGAAGGGGTTGGGGATTTTTTGGGGGGGGGGGGGCAAAGTAGTGTGAAATTGTGAAGTGAATAAAAAAAACTTGTAAATTCATATACATATGCTGAATGAATAAAGAAATAATTAACGTTTCTCATTTTGCCTCCCACCCACCCCTACAGATTCCCATGGTTGATTTTTAGTTTCACTCTGTGTGTATAACTTATTCAGATTGGAAGTTATTATTATCAGTGGCGCTTTTACTGCATCACCTTTTTATAGTATTTGAGAACACATTATTAAAATGCCAACATTTTATACAATCAATTTTGTAAGCATATATGAAAATTTCTTTGTAATATTTTCATATTCATGTTACAACAGTGAGTCTCCAATTTCGTCATTAAAAGTATTATAAAAACACTTTTATCATTCATCAGTGTTTTAAACTATGACTACTTCTATATACACATAAATCAAGGCAGAACTTCCACATCTACACTCCTTATGTGTTTTGCCCATTACTTATGTCTTGTATTCATTTGCAATATATGTACACTTTGGATTCTGGGCTGTTTTCCTTCAATTACTGCAGCAATATTTAAAGAGGTATAGTTTTTTCATAATAAATCTCATTTATGCTGCTATCATTCAAAAATGGGAAATGGTTTGATAATTCAACACAAGCTCTGCAATAATGTCTTATTATGCTGTCTAGAATTATATAGGTTGAAGTTCGTGTTCAAAGAATAAAAAAAGTGATATAGTGTGTAATTGAGATAGGGGTGGGCAATAACTCAATTAATTACCTATGAGCATCAATTAGTGTCACATAAAATAATCATCAGTTAATTGAAATTACAATTAAATCAATTAATGTCATCAATAACTCAATTAATTACCTATGAGCATCAATTAGTGTCACATAAAATAATCATCAGTTAATTGAAATTACAATTAAATCAATTAATGTCATCAATAACTCAATTAATTACCTATGAGCATCAATTAGTGTCACATAAAATAATCATCAGTTAATTGAAATTACAATTAAATCAATTAATGTCATCAATAACTCAATTAATTACCTATGAACATCATCAATTAGTGTCACATAAAATAATCATCAGTTAATTGAAATTACAATTAAATCAATTAATGTCATGAAAATGATTAACTAATCACAATTAGTGTTTCCAATTATAATTGTATTCCAAGCATCCAAGTATTTTGAGAATAATCAACTAGAAAGTTCCACTAATCACCCACCTCCAAATCCAGATAACAATAGATACAGGGATATTAATAGAACTTCTTGAGATAAAAAAAATCTATTAAAGTCATCATTTTTTTAAAAGTAAAAATAATATAGCATACTTGAAGATGTTTTTTCCCTATTAATAATATTATGTTTTCTTATTTCTGTAATGTTAATAAAGCTTAACCTACTTAGACTGGTTAAGAACATCAACATTATTAGTAGTAACAGAATGCAATAAAATCACTGGAGAATTCTGTGAGGTCAGAGAAGCTCAGTAGTGTAAGAGTTAATTAATACTGATGGGAAGGGAGTTGAAACTTGCCTGAAGGCTTGCAGAAACCAATCCTCCTTAGTACAGTTTTATTACTGAGTCATTTAGATATAGTGTATACTGTGACCTTTTCATATAATGAATTTTCAGGACCAGTAAATTGCTTATTTGTAGGCTAGAGTCCATTGCATATAAATGTGTTTGTTTTATATATACATATACACATTCAAAAGTAATTCTTGTACACACCTTAGTAGCAATAGATGGAGAATAGCTAATCTGTACTGAGTTTATGCTATCACTGTGCAATTAGCAATTCAACTATACACCTGGAAAAAAGTTAAGCACCCCCAAATATTTTTCAGGATTGCTTATTGAAAATAAGGTTTAATTTTCATGAT
Source organism: Limulus polyphemus (assembly GCF_000517525.1). Taxonomy (NCBI): domain Eukaryota; kingdom Metazoa; phylum Arthropoda; class Merostomata; order Xiphosura; family Limulidae; genus Limulus; species Limulus polyphemus. The sequence goes on from NW_013669463.1 coordinate 18,712, forward strand.
GTTGAGCAATGTTCATAATTTCAAACATAATTTAAAGGTGTGACATTTAAATCAGGCGCGTTTTTTTCCCCACGTGCAACTTGCTCCCTTCTTCACGTCCAATATGCACTATTTTCTCGTGCATCAAATCCGTATTTAAGTCCCGAATTTCTGAATGCAAAATCATTTTAAGTAAGAATGGCAAGAAGACGATATCAGAGGCGCAGAGATGGCAAATTATTGGCATGAATTCCGCTGGTATGTCCTACAAGGCGATAGGTAGACAGCTTGGCTATCATTACACAGTGATGTTAAGAATGTTAAGGACCGTCCTCGATCTGGTCGACCATCTGTAACAACCTAACGTGAAGATAGGAGCCTTGGTAGATTGGTCAGACGAAATCCGTTTGCAACAAGCACCCGTCTTAATAGGCAGTGGTTACCTGGTCGTAATCTGTCAACCAGAACAGTAAGAAATCGTT
>NW_013669463.1:20172-23719 GCF_000517525.1 Limulus polyphemus
CAGTCACAAGAACGTCGAATCTGAATCACTTGAAAAAAACACGGGGGTGCTTAACTTTTTTCCAGGTGTATATATACACAAAGCAATAAGGTGACAAAGAGTGCAGTGAATTGATATTTTAGCAATTTCCACTACTGGTTAATAAAACTATTGCTATTGATATTATTGAAAAATTAAATTCAAAATAACTATTTTAAATAACTAATATTTACTGTTCTAATTCTGAAATAATTCTATAATATAATAACATATATATAATATAATAACATAAATCAGTGTATGCATAATTTCTCTAATAATCCTCGTGTTCTGTGAACTGTAATTTGGTATTAAATTGACTTCAGAGTATGAAATTGTACTTTTCTAATTACAGATTTAGAATTTTGAATAAAGTTAGAATGTTTTGTGATATTTATGATTGATTATCAAGATACTCTTTGTTATCTTACCATAATTTACACAATATTTTTCTGACTGTCTTGTATATTGTTAAAAAAGATAATTTTCTCAGTATTTTATCCTCAAAAGTTAATTTTAAAAGTTCCCAGTGCAGTTGCAGTCTTGGTTTCAAATTGCCATGTTTTTGGACTTAACCCTTCCATTCATAGGATGGGGTTAGTTTTCTAATTCATACAAGTTTTATGTAAAGTTCAAGATAAAGTTCAAATATGGTAATGAAACATATGAAATATTTGTTTAATATAAATTAAAATCCCACAGTAGTATATCACATATTTTCAGGGAAAAAGGCAAAAAAAACAAAAAAAAACAAGATTTTATTATATTTTGCTAAGGTTAAACACAAAAGTTAAGTTTGGTGGGTACATCAGTGATCAAAAGTCAGAACTGAAATTAACGTAATGGGCTAATCTAATGTTACTTAAAACTCAAAGAAGTCCTGAAATAATGATCACAAACCATCTGGTTTTGTTTATATCTTTTTTTTTCCAATATCAAATAACAAACAAAATGTCTGAAAAAGTTCAAATTGCTGTGACCTTCTTGAATTAAGATAGCTATTAATCTACTGTACCCCAGTTCCTTTAAAGTTTTACATGTGTTTTTCAGCTCCTTTAAACCTAATTTTATGTATATGACACAAACTGTGTTGTGTGTATTTGATCATAAAATCAGGCCTTAGAAATTAATATTGTCATTCAAAATATTCTATATTATAAGATATTCTTTTTATAATCAGTATTCTTCAATTAAATGTGTTTTTCCTGAGATTTTTCTAAACTCTAACTGGAAAGCTTGTTTGTTGGATACCTTCTGTGTTTTATCTAATATTCTTGTTCAAAATTAACTTTTCCAATTTCTTTCCTTTCCTAGTCTCTTCTTACTGTTGCAAAGAACCTATTTACTCATTTGGGTGAGTATGGATTTCTTTTTTTTTTCTACCTGACTATGTTTTCAATTCTGTAAATATGAATTCTTTGTTTATGGTTATTCATATTTGTCTCTTATTTATCGTAGTTAGGAAAAAATTATTTTTATAGCATATTTTATCACATCATTTTTTATTTAACCAACATATTTGTGTCACATTCTGTATCACTAGTGCTGTCATCTCTCTTAATCAGAAACTTGCTGTGATTGTCCTTCCTTTATTTTATTTAATAAATATGAATAATCTCTTTTTAAACATTTGCAATGGAATTTTCCTGAAATTTAGTAGGCATGTTGCTTTGTTTATGGACTTGTGTATTTAATGTAGTTACTACCTGTGTTTCTGTGTTAAAATGTTTGTAACAAAGTTTATTTTCTCTTCAAGAAAACAATATTGGCTTCATTTTTCAATGAAACAGTAGTGACATATTCTGGGTTTTGGAAGTTTACGACTCTACTTAATGTAACACTGACTTTTGCATATAATAAAATTTTATATTTTTAAATGTAGTTCTCCAAATTTGAAAGACTAGTTTGTATGTTTATTAGCATTACTTCAAGATATCTGCCCATTTTGTCAGAATAAATCTTCCTTTGAATTAAACTCTTAGCATAGTGTACCTTATTTTATAAAATTTTTATTTTCATTTATTTTAGATGATGTTAAATTACTACTCAAAGAGATAATGACAGAAGCCAGAAACCTCACGAGTGCTGAAAGGTAAAAACTTCTTGTTTAAAAGAATGCGAAAAACAATGACACTAGGGGTTGTGTGACATAGAGCACCAAAATATTTTGATCTCTCACTTGGGATAATTAAGAGTTTTATTTTGGTCTCATATGATAATTTTGTCTTGTATTATCTTTTAAGTAAAATCTTTACTTTATTTACGTTTTTTTAAACCTTAGTGACAATGTAAAGCCAAAACTTACAGTGGCATTTATTTAACTTTTAGCATCATTGCTGTATTATAATGTTGTGTTTTTTTTATTCTTTAATAATGCCATTTGCTAGTATTTTTGGGAGGCAACATTGCTGATAATATTGAAAACTGAATTTGTGTTGGATGTTAGTGTTAATGTGCTATCAAACCCATTAAGAAACCTAATAATAAATAGCTTCATCCTCTTTTTTTTTTCTGCTGACCCTTAAGTGAAAAAAAAAAGGGTAATGTGTACATGTTTAAAAAAAGGTAAAAAAAGGGATGTTCTTTTGTAGTACATACTTCTACTGTTAATAAACGTGCAGGGCATAATTTCACAGAAAAGATATTTACTTGTTTCATGGCTTCAGTATCTTAATATCTGAAAAGTTGAATTATTTTCCCAAAAACTACTGAGTTGTTCATTGGAGTTTTAGTGCTTCATAAGCAGGAAATTGGCCTCCTCAACGTGCTTTCTAATATCAGATAATCACCAGGACCTGGCTGCCAAGTCTCAGAATCAGTCACATTAACATTACCAGTACAGTTGTTGGTTTATCTAGTATGAAATCAGTATTTTCAACTTTCAGGGATTTGGCCACTGAGAACTGTTTCATTATAAAAAGTGCCAAATGTAAAAACAGTGTTAATGTAAAGGTTACTCTTAATCTACTTTAGTAAAAGTCTAATAATAATAATAAAATAAGATAATAGTTGTAAAAAGTATCGAACTGAATATCTATAATTCTCTTGAAATAACATTTAATAGAAACAGAATTACATAAATTTATAGGGAACTAGTTTCTTATTGATTAAAAAAAAAGGTTTTATTCAGAATATTTAATTTCTTAGTTCACAAGTTCTTTTGATTTGTGACATGAACCTTTGAAGCAATTTCATGTGGAAGCTATTGATTAATCGTAAATCTGGGCATAAATTTTATTCCAAGTGGTAGTAATCTGTACTCTAATATTAATGATTTTTTTATTTGTTTTAGATAAGTTATTTTTGAAATTAACTGTTTATTTTTCATTCAGGTGTTCTCTTTTTCTACTGGACAAAGAACAAAACGAGCTCATTGCCAAAGTATTTGATGGAAATTTGGCTGATGATGGATCAGAGGTATAGTCTTTTGAACTTGTAACAAGGCTGTCAATTTTAACATACATATACACTGAGTGGTCACAAGTAAATAGACACCTAATTTTTCGTTATTTAACTGATTTATGCTAAC
>NW_013669463.1:24652-25424 GCF_000517525.1 Limulus polyphemus
TCAGTTAAATAACGAAAAATTAGGTGTCTATTTACTTGTGACCACGCTGTGTAGTTCATTCTGTATTGAAATATAAGATACCACATATTCTTACCATCCTGATACGAGTGCAGTTTCCAAAATATTTAATTTGATTTTAGATAAGAAGTTATATCTAAAGGTGCTTTCATATACCATAAAAAGATTATAATGCCAGTTCTGTAATTTTTATTATCTTCAGTGAAAGATCCTTAATAGATATGAATTTGAAAAGATAATTCAACTATTGCTAAAATAAATTATTTTTTATTTGAAGGTTCTTTTGCATTAGCTGGGAAGTTGATCCAGTCATAGTTAAATGCAGCAAATAAGACAATGACAAAAAAACACCAATTTTATATAAACGTTAAGAAGTTGGAAGCAGTTTGGTTATTTACTGTATAGTAGTTGATGGATGACTAAATTTTTATAGTTAAAATTGTAAATAAAAGTTGAATGTACTTCTATGTTAAAAAGTTTTATACATTTTCAATGAAGAATAATAATGCCAGACTGACTTAACTAGATATAATAAATATTGAAATAATATTGCTATTTATAGAAATTTGTTTTTGTAGAGGTTCAGAGTAAGATGTACTAAACACTGCTGTATTAGAGAACTATCTAAATCCATGTATTCCTCTGAAATGCATGTGACTGGTTAATATTTTTTCCTGGTTGGTTGAAAGGTATAGTACATATAATGGCTGGAGACGGCTTGAATGGGTAATGAAGAAAACTTTAATATAAGTTT
>NW_013669463.1:25564-30528 GCF_000517525.1 Limulus polyphemus
TCTTCATTACCTATTCAAGCCATCTCCAGCCATTATTAGTCTCAAAGTGGGTTCCTCGTCATCGAAAAGGTATAGTACTATTTACCAGTGCAAATTATATGTACGACTCAAACTGTAAAAACATACATCAGTGTTGTAGAAGTAACAATAAACTGACACAGTACCTTACATATTTATATGATATTCTATTTGTACAGAAAAGATGTTGTTTTTTTTATAACATTTTTATAATCATTAACATGTGTTTTGTTATCTGCTTGAGTGGCTGAACATGGTAAGTCCAGTAAGTTTATATTACCACAGCAATTTTGTGTATTTATAATTATCTTTCTTTGTACAGAACTTGTCTGAAGTGAGAATTCCAGCAAGTCAGGGTATAGCGGGCCATGTGGCAACAACAGGTAGGATGTGAAATCAAATATTAAATAGACATGTAACTAGTTTTATTAATCAAGAAAAGTATAAGGTATTAAATCACTTGGAAAATTATCTTGAAGTATAAATTCAGTAAACTTTGTAAATACTACAGATGTATTCTGATGTCACTTGTAAGATGGAAGTTGTAACTGAAGTTAAGTATGAAGTAGAGTGTTAGAAATGTTTTAGGATGATATATCTAGCATTTTGATTTATTAACTTGGAGCATGATAACCTATGAACAGCCATCAAGTTTCAACTTTTTCATGAAAGATGAACAATTAGAATATACTTATTCATAAAACTGAACCTTTCCTGCTGTTGTTGTTTTATAATATTTGAAATGATACGAGATTTGGATATGTTTTTACTTCAGAAATTCTTTGAAAGAGAGGATTCATAATTTTTTTAACATTTTAACTGATGTATGCCTGCAACGTTTCCATCTTTTTACCCTTATAAAGTAATTTTATCAGTTTATAATATTAGCAAGCTCATGTTATGGAAATTTGCACTCATGTACATATCTACTGGCAAACTGATATATTTGCTTTATGTTATTCCATTTTCATATATGATGATTTTTTAATAAAGATTGACTTTGTTATTCAGGTATTTAGAATACATCTAAGATATGCGTATTGCGGGATCTTAGTTAACCAATGCTTAACATTTTCATAGAAATATGCAATAAAAAGAAAGATCTTGGATGACAGATAAGTTAGGATCATTGTTATTCTGTGACTCTTAAGTAAATGTTACTTTGTACATGCTTACCAAACCTAATCATCACTGCATAGTAAAAGAAGGTACTCACTCACAGACTGTAGCTTATGGAACTAGTGCTTTGTAGTACTTTTTTGTACGAGCAGAACTTGATGTTATTGTTTTTACGAGTTTCTTAAAGAAATCATTTGCATGTCATTATGCTCTGGAGGTTTCTTGTTCATCTCTTAACTGACCATTGGCTATAGCTTAGATCAATGGAGTTTAGTTTTCTTTGTTAAGTTGCACACACACACACACACACACACATATATATATATATATATATATATATATATACACACACACATTTACTTTTGCTCTGCTTTTCTCAGTTAATGTTTTTTTTCAGGTTGTAAAATAAGGAAATTTTTATTCTGAATATTTCATTTCACACATTGTGAATCAACAGTGAATCAAATGAGGATAAAATGCAAACATTATAAGATTGCTTTTCTCTGTAATGTATGAAAATGAAATGTACCATAGTACAGTCACATGTAAATAGTTCACACTATGGTTGTAGTTGGCTGTAACCTGAACAGTCAGGCTGTGCTACACCAGCATAATGCCTATAAAAGTACAAGCAATTGTACTTTCTCAGTAGTAGTATGGTGAATGCACTCCTGGCTCTAAGGACAGAATTTCCACATGACAAACATTTAGAAATTAAAGTTTTGGTTGGTGTAGACTGCTCCATGCAACAGATTGAAGTGAAATTTAATGTTACAGTTAAAAAGCTGTTTGGAAGTTCTGAAGAAGGTACAAGAAACAAGTACTGTTGATAATAGAAGCAGTTAAATCGAAAAGCCCAAACTCTTCAAAAATGATTAAGTAACTCCTGGTATGCTTTTTATGTAATACACAACATTCCAGTAGAGATCTTGCCAGTGACCTAGCTGTAAGCACAGGTGTGTTACCTGAATAGTAGGATACACATTAAAACGAAATGACCTGAATGGATATTTAGCTGCTCAAAGACTACTGCTTAAGATAAATAACCAAACCAAAAGGTTCAAATGGGCACTGTCCTTCAAACTTCTTGAGGAGAGTGCTCTTTACAGATGAATCCAAATTCAAATTGTTTGAAAACTATGAATACTGAGAAGAGAATGGTGTCACAGTCTTTATACAGTGTATGTAGTGGACCAATACAATTATGGGCTACATTTTAGTCAGTAATGTTGAAAACCTACACAAAATTTATGGCACCTGACTGCTGATAGGTGCATTCAGATTCTTATCCATCATGTCATTCCCTCACAAAGAAGACATGTTGGGCAGGTCCTAAACATGTAGCAAATATTGTGAAATGATACCTGGAAGAAAAAAGGGGGGCCAATAGAACACCTGCAACCATAAATTGGCCTACGCAAGGTCCTTATGTGTATATTTTTGAGGTTTGTATAAGTTTATATGGAAACTTGGTAGATCAAGTGGCAACCAAACAACTTGGCTCAATTATGGGGAGCAATACAGGACAATATTTCACAATTACATACATTGATAAACTTTTAGTACATAAATGCAAGTAAAAAACACTGGTGACTTATATTCAGCTTATTTGATTTTCTGTAATAATTAGTCATTAGCTATTATTTATTGTTTGTAACTATGTGGATCACTACATATCCTTGAAGATAAAATGATATATCTTTTATTGCTAGGAGAACTGCTTAATATCCATGATGCTTACGCACACCCTTTGTTCTATAGAAAAATTGATGAAACAACAGGTTTTAAAACAAGGTATGATGTATGTGACATCATCGTCATAAGTATTCTGTATGATGTATGATGAAATAGACGAATTTAGATATTTCAAAATAAGTTATACAAAGTTTGATATAGCAGTAGGTATTAAAAGATGTACAAGTACCATAGAGCATTTGTGGCATTGATTTTATTTATATCTTGATGAAACTTAGGTGGAATTAACTTATATTTAATATAATGTTTTTTTTAACTAATGATTTGTCAGTTATGTATATCAGCCCTTAGAACATTTATATTAGGGTAAACTGTTTTATATTTTTCAAATTTCAGTTGTTACGTCTACATTATGTTTGGTCTCTTTATAAGTTTAAACAAGGGTAGAAAAATCTATGACTGTGTGATGTTGACTTTCAGTGTTGTAACCTCCAACTGGAGTTTTGTACAAACGTAGTAGAAGTTTAAATATGAGCTTAACTCTTGAATTTTCTTTTCTTTCAGGAGTATCTTGTGCTTTCCTATTAAGGACGAAAATGGTTAGTAGTTCCTTGGAATTTTATTATATTCCGTTCCTCCTGTTAAAATTGCATCTTTCATTGGTGTATTTAACCATTTTCATAGCCAGTATCATGGCAGTATGCTAAATTTAACATCTTTCAGTCACATTACACCATCATCTTGATGTACCACTTTTTCAGCAAATGTACCTCATCTAAATACTTATGTTAAAAGGAATAAGAAAGTAATCTTGTGCCTCTGAAGTAAATGTGTTTTATTGCTCATTTCAAAATAGAACTAGAAAGATTAATAATGCTAAACCTAATTAAACATACTTCTGTTATATAAAACTATTTCTGTTTTTTGCTTAAGTAGACTTATAAATTACTGGCTTGACAAAAATATTTATTTATAATAATTGCATTCAGAAGTTTACTTGTACATTGCTATACTAACGTAAAGACGTAGTAATAAAAATATATTTTGCTTATTTTATTGTTTCAGTTAAAAAAATATAACCAGATATCTTTATGTAACACAGATATTCAGTTATTTTAATAAGCCTAAATATTTTTGAATTGTAGTCTAATTTATCATTTGTATTTTTAGCCTGTGGTTTTACTTAAAATTATGCTTCCCATTTTTATGTCATATCTACCCACAGAGCAAAAGAATAAGAATAAAACATGTTTATCATAATGTAAATGTGAATTGTCTTTGAAGAAGTTAGGCTAACATAAATACAATATTTGTTTTTGTTTGTTTTAATTGCTATATCCAGGTGTAATTGGAGTGGCAGAACTCTGCAACAAAATTAATAGACGATTCTTCACTTCTTTTGATGAAGAAATTGCTAAAGCTTTTTCAATTTATTGTGGAATTAGCATAATGCATGTGAGTATTTTAAAAATCTCGTTAGGAGTGGCAGGATTGTATGTTTTGTAACTAAGGTTATCATTTGCTACAAGGCAAGGGAACAGTTGCTTGCAGGATATAATATAATTATGATAAGACTGTTGAAGTTTTTTTTCAAAAACAAATAAATACAGTAGGGAGAATGTTCTGTATCCTGACTTAACTTTGTGACATTTCCCACAGAATGTTTCTGAAATGATGCCACTGGTTGTAACATTACTTTCTTGTTAACATTATAGGAGAGATCTTCTTAACATGTGTCTGTACCTAGGAATAGCTATGTAAGAGATTTTAGCATTTTTTAAATTTCTTCTTGTATACACCTTGTACAATATTGCAGAACATATTGAAAGATAAGAATATGTAATTGTAGCAATTCTTTACTTATTGGTATAAGTTGTGTTTGGTTCTCTCTCTACCCAAATACTTTCACTGAAACAGAAATAGAGGAAATATTTTCCTGCCCTTAATTTATTGTATTTTTAAAAAAAGTTTCAATGATGGTTAATTTAATCATTTGGAAATAGTGTTAGGTTTCACAAAGTATTAGGTCATCAACAAATTAATGTTGCTTTATTTTAGATGAAAAAACCCGAACAACTTGTATATTAAAACAAAACATTTATTAAATAAAATAGTCTCCATTCTTATCGATG
>NW_013669463.1:31528-35277 GCF_000517525.1 Limulus polyphemus
CTGCAGATGAAATCCAGGTTTTTGGTGTCGGAAGTGGTTTTTGTCTATGACTGAGCCATTGTTTTTGGCATTTAATATTTGCATAGAGAATCCATTTTTCATCACTGGTGACAATTCTGTCCAAAAATGGTTCATTCACATTACGTGCCAGAAGAGACAAAGCAACATTCACATGTTGGAAAAGATGATCATCAGAGAGTTTGTGAGGCACCCAAACACCTTGTTTATGGAGTTTTCCCATATTTCTTAGATGTTTACACATTGCTTCATGAGAGACATGCAATTTCAGGGCCATTTCATGAGTGTGTTGTCTTGAGTTAGACTCAAGAAGCATCTTCAGAGCATCAGCATCAATTCCAACATGTCAGCTCCTGCCATCACAGTTTTTAAGGCTAAAGTCACCTGAACAAACTTTGCTGAACCCTCATTGACACTTACGATTGTTCAAGACATTTCCGTAAACTTCTTTGATATTCTTTGTGGCTACAGAGGCATTGTTTCCTTTCTTGTATTCAAACAACATTACATGCCGAATATGTGTCTCGTTGTGTGACACATTATATAGGCTACACTGACGTGACTTTTCGGCAGAGGTTTGTTTAACTATTATACGTGATGTATATATATATATATATGAATTTTTTCCCACTTGTTTAAAACATGGGTTAATAAGATTTTGTCTGAAGAAGAACAGTATTTGCACACAGATATAAAGAAGGTAGATTTTTAACACATAAAGTTGATGTATGGGGGTGATAAAAAAAAAATACCATTATTATTATGCACATGCATGTGTACTCTTTCAAAAAAAAAAAGAATCTTCTAGTCTTTCTCAACAACTGGTCCATCACAGCCACCTTGCCGATCTATGGGATTTCATGAAACAAACAAACAAAAAAAATGACAGAATATTCACGTTTATATTGTAATGATTTTTCATTGTACTTGCGTTTAAGGAGGCAGCAAGCTAGTAGCTGGTATCGAACTGTTGTAAAGTATTAAATAGAATGTTATCATTACAATGATAGCCAGTTAAGTGACAATAAATTACATGTAAGTTGGTATATATAGATTTTGAAAATTAATCTCTACCACTTCACAGTTATTTATTTGTTATTAACTGTTTAAATTGTTAATACTTCTAAACAGTCCCTCATGTGGAAGAAGGTAAGGGATGGACAACACAGAAGTCAGCTTTCCAATGAATTAATGATGTATCACATGAAGGTAAGAGCTCCATTGTTACTGAATTTTATCATTATTACAGTATGATGTTTAGGACAGAGGTAAGCAATTAATAGTAAAGATACAAAAAGAAATTTGGTGTTTATAAGATAATACTGTAATTACATTTTTAAGGGTGTTTTGCAGTTAATACATATTGGGACATATATATAATACACATGTTTGACATATATATAATATGTTAATACACATTGGGACATATATGTAATATGTTGATACACATTGGGACATATATATAATATGTCAATACACATTGGGACATATATATAATACACATGTTTGACATATATATAATGTGTTAATACACATTGGGACATATATATAATACACATGTTTGACATATATATAATATGTTAATACACATATATAATAAATATGTACAATCTAGATTGTTATAGATCTCAATTTAGCTGAACCAGATATCTTATCAAGTGTTCTATCTCCAAATATCACAAAGTTAACTGGACTTAGACCAGATTTATATGATTCAATCCTTGTTTGGATAAATCCTGTAGACCTCACCAGATAAATTGGCTTTAGTCTACATTTGGTCTGACTCAGCTCAGACCTGATCAGATTTAACTGGATTTAATTCCTATCTGGTCTGATTTAATCTTCTAAAATGTTCATTAAGGATATTAAAAGTAATCTTCTAACAAACTATAATTTCTTTTTTGTGTAGGTTTCACAGGAAGAAGTGACTAATCTGAACCAAACAAAGATTCCTAGGCCATCAGATTTTCATGAAGACTTTTGTAAGTTTTATTACACACCAAGATTTGTGCCAGAAGCAGAGACTCCCTTGGTGAGTTTAAGAAAATTAAGTAAAAATGTGCTAATGCTAATAAGACAATATTATCAACTTTAATTTTGCAAGAGGATTTCTTGAAACTTTAGAACTTAAATATTCTATTATTACTATAATTATATTTTCTCTGAAAAGAAAAACATATACATATAATATATGTATACATATACAGTTCCTTGCAAAAGTATTCACCCCCTGCAAAGTTTCCATATTTTATTCCTGTCAGAGCTTGCAATCATGAAACTTTCAAAAAGAACTTTATATGTAGAATCTACACAATCTACTCCAAACTGTGAAAGCTACAAAAACGCAGATATTATATAAGTAAGTTAGATTTTCAATAAAAATTAGAATATTTTCAATTGTATAAGTATTCAACTCCTTTGCTGTGGCAACTCTAAATCAGCTCAGGTGCAAAAGATTAGTTTGAAAGGTCACAAAATTAGTGTAATGGTCTCTGTCTGTGTGTAATCAGAATGGTTTAACTTGACTTCAGAGCAAATGCATCTGTTGAAGCCACAACTCACATTGTGATATGACAAACCAACTAGGGATAAAGTGGTAGAGAAACACAGATCAGGAGAAGGTTACAAGAATAATTCAAAGTTGCTGATTATCCCTTTGAGTGTGGTGAAGTCCATCATTAAGAAGTGGAAGATGTTTTATATCACCCAGATCAGGCTGTCCTTCCAAACTAAGCAGCCAGGCAAGCAAGAAGCTGGTTAGGGATACTACTGTGAATCCAATAGTGATTTTGAAAGATTTGCAGAGTTCCATGTCTGATATGGAAGTCAGCATTCATACATTGACAATATCCCGATCCCAACACAAAGCTGGTTTGTATGGGCAAGTGGCAAGAAAGAAGCCATTACTAAAAAAGAATCATCTTAAATCTCGTATGGAGTTTATGACCAAACATGTAAATGATACTGCAGACATGTGGCAGAAAATTTTGTGGTCAGATGAGACAAAAATTGAGCTTCTTGGTCTAAATTCAAAGTGTTACATCTGGCGGAAGCCCAACACAGTACATCACTCAGTCAACACCATCCCAACTGTCAAGCATGGTGATGGAAGCATCATGTTATGGGGATGCTTCTCATCAGCAGGAACTGGGAAGCTTGTTAGGATTGAGGGAGAGATGGATGGTGCAAAGTACAGGCAAATCCTAGATGAAAACCTGCTTGAGCCAGTCAAAAATCTAAAACTGGGTTCGAAAATTCACATTTCAGCAGGACAATGATCCGAAGCCCAAGACCAAAGCCTCACTGGAGTGGTTTCAAAAGTAGAAAGTGAATGATCCGGGGTGGCCCAGTCAGAGTCCTGACTTGAATCCAATGGAAAATTTATGGTGAGACTTGAAGATTGCAGTCCATCAACGACCCCCAACAAACTTGTCAGAATTGGAGCAATTTTGCCCGGAAGAATGGGCAAAAATTACTCCATCCATTGTGCAAGCCTGGTAGAGACCTATCCAAAAATACTCACAGCAGTAATTGCTGCCAAAAGTGCTTCCACGAAGTACTGAAATAGGAGACTGAATACTTATATATATCTTCTTTGCAGGTTTTGCTGACATTCAATCTCCTTCACACATAACGGTGTTAAGTTTGATCATTAAAGTTTTGAATAAAAACAAGTTCATTAAAAAATTTTTTACATTATTTGTATTTCATCAAAATGTGACATTATTGGT
>NW_013669463.1:35753-37318 GCF_000517525.1 Limulus polyphemus
GTGTGTGTGTGTATATATATGTATATATATATATATATATATATATATATAGCTCTCAAACTATTGATTACATCAATGAGAAAGGGAGGAGGTTGAGAGTAAGAACTATATAACAACTTTTAAGGTAGGGTGTATAGTTCTATGTAATATCTTATAGTTTTATTTAATTCTATATAATATTTTATAGTTCTATTTAATATCTTTTTGTAAGGGTGGAGGTTGGAAGTTTAATTAGTAGAAATATTAGGGTGGCTTCATTTCAATTCGTTTCTACTTTAAGAAATTTAAGGGTAACTGCCTTCCCACAACTGGCTATAGACAGTGAAAGGCAGTAGAAGCTCAAACATTGTGGATGTCAGCTTCGTACCCTTATTTGATTTTTTTACGATTTTCCATGATGGCTTACTAGATTGACATCGGCATTTGGATTTTGTTTGATAGATGGGATATCCCCAACACATTTGAGTGCTATTACCACAAACATTATCCATTATGACAATAAGTTGACAACCTGGGCCGATAAGGGTAATGCAATATATATATATATATATATATATGTATATATCAATAAATAGATGAATAGCTCAATGACTATGATTTATATATATATATATTCTACTTAACATACACAACAGCAGAAAGGTTTTCCAAATTCAGGAAATATTATAGAAATATTGATTTATTGTATATAATAGTGCACGTATAATTAGGTCTATAAAGAAGTGTGTGTTTTCCTCGAGTGGTAAGTAGTAAAATATACATCAATGTCAGATCTGTGGTAAAATCAAAAACTTCTATTAGGAGTAAAATACTGAAATTATGTATAGTAAACTAAAATCGATAATGTATCCTCCAGTCATAATCATGTGCATACTGTGAATTCTGGTGCCTTCTAAATGTAACACTGAACAAAATATTGACCTATATGTTTGACAGAAACAGTAACTTAATTTTTGGTTGAGAACTTTGAAACAACCAACAAACTGACAATTTTTGATGAATTGTAGCATTGTTTGATCATTTAGTATTGTCATAACTTTATTCTCATCTTCTAAAATTGTCCTGAATAAAAATCAGTTCTAAACTCTGTAAGACCTAATGAGTTTGATTCCTTGTATTTTGAAAACTTATTTTTTTTAGTGGGTTAATTAAATATTTTGTGTGTTGGTTTGAAATAGGCTGTATTGTGCATGTTTGATGACCTTGGAATGATTGCTCGATGGAGAATAAGGAGAGAAACATTGTCGAGGTAAGGAATAAGTATTAAACAACATAAACTATCCACTTCATTTACTAAATTATTTACAACTTACAAAGAAAATAGCATGATACAATTGTAGTTAAATGATGGAAAATAAATGCACTAGATTTATAATGATAAAAAGATAATTCACATATATTAGTAGAGATACCATATATATTAGTAGTTATCTCTACTAATATATATGGTATCTCTACTAATATATTGTATCTCTACTAATATATATGGTATCTCTACTAATATATGGTATCTCTACTAATATATATGGTATCTCTACTAATATATGGTATCTCTACTAATATAT
>NW_013669463.1:37920-63184 GCF_000517525.1 Limulus polyphemus
AGAAACATTGTCGAGGTAAGGAATAAGTATTAAACAACATAAACTATCCACTTCATTTACTAAATTATTTACAACTTACAAAGAAAATAGCATGATACAATTGTAGTTAAATGATGGAAACTAAATGCACTAGATTTATAATGATAAAAAGATAATTCTTACTAATATATATGGTATCTCTACTAAAATATATGGTATCTCTACTAATATATCGTATCTCTACTGATATATATGGTATCTCTACTAATATATATGGTATTTCTACTAATATATATGGTATCTCTACTAATATATATGGTATCTACTAATATATATGGTATCTCTACTAATATATGATATCTTTACTAATATATATGGTATCTCTACTAAAATATATGGTATCTCTACTAATATATCGTATCTCTACTGATATATATGGTATCTCTACTAATATATGGTATTTCTACTAATATATGGTATTTCTACTAGTATATATGGTATCTCTACTAATATATATGGTATCTCTACTAATATATATGGTATCTCTACTAATATATATGCTATCTCTACTAATATATGCTATCTCTACTAATATATATGCTATCTCTACTAATATATATGGTATTTGTACTAATATATATATGGTATCTACTAATCCATTTGGCATTTCAAGCTGTCATGCATAAAAGATTTATTTATCGAAAAGTTAACAAACTCTGTTTGAAGTTGTGAACATTTTTAATACAAATGTGGTCTATAACTGGCATGTGTACAATGTCTTAGTGATTAGAAATATGAAATGTAATTTTTTTTACTCAATAAAAGAAACCTTTCTAATGATGTCAAGGTTAATGAATATTGTGCATAAGCAAAACTTGTGTCCTCAATATCTACACTGTTATGTAGATCTTGAAGAGTTATTCCTTTATTTTGACTTTAACTCATGTCCTCAATATCTATACTATTATGTAGATCTTGAAGAGTTATTCCTATATTTTGACTTTAACTCATGTCCTCCATATCTACACTTCCACTTAATTCCACTTCCATCATACCTCATTGCTCTGACTGTTTATTAAGAGTAAGATACTAAAATAGTATTAGTAAATAATTCTCTCTCTCTCTTCAATTGTCAATACTGTATTACTTTTTTTCTTTCCCCTCCCCAAAAAAGAATTTAATGTGTGTTTGTGTGTGTGTGGGTGGGGGGGTGTCTGTGAATATTGTTCATAAGGTATATAGATGGCTTTCTTGAGGTTTAAAGAAAAGAAGAATTTTAGAAGGTTTCTACATTTCATACATTTAATCTTCTAACATTTTCAACTTAGAGGTCTGGATCACACTCTTCAATGTAGTGTGCTTGACTAACACAAATCAGATAACCAAGAAACCCAGAACTCAAAGCAGATACTAAAAAACAAAATTAATTTGAGCATGTGCTTAACTTTTAAAGTGAATTAGCATTTTTAGTGTGTTAACAAAATATATGAAATTTGTTATCATAAAAAAAAAAAATTAAATACAAGTTATGGCTGTACCAATAACACCTTCTGTAAAAATAAAACTGTTTTATTTATTTTTTTCAGATTTATACTAATGGTTAGTAGAGGCTATAGAAATCCCCCATACCATAATTGGATGCATGCATTTGCTGTTTCGCACTTTTGTTTTTTGCTGCTTAATAACCTTCGTTTGATGGGAACTTACCTAAAGTAAGTACTGTTGTTGTTACACAGAAATTCAAAGGATGGAACTCCCATCATGAAGTTTTTTTTTAAGTTTTGTAATTATTTCATTTTATGTAGATGTAAAATATACGGTATTTAAACATCTGATTTACTCTAGTTTACGATATGTTCTCTTATTTGTTAATTCTAGATTAAATGTTTTAGCTTTTGTGATGGGAATTTACCATAATATGCACTGTTTTTTTATTTGTTTAATCATACTTATTGTTTTAATATCATTCTCTTGTAAAACTGAACTGCTTACTTAACGAAGATTAGAATAATATTGAAGTACATACATAGTAAAAGAGCTTGAAAACTATAACCTAGCCTTTCTTCTTGAAAATATTCTTATGTAAACTTTTAGACACTCTTCTGTGATAACCTGCTTCATATATTTGATGAATAATGTTAGCAAATTATATATATATGCACCTTGTGCAAATCTGCTAAGAGAATGTTATAAAACTTGGATGTTTTAATACAATGAGTTTCATTATCAAAAGTTTTCCCTCATTTTCTTTAGATATTAGTAATTAATTTTATTCACAGTAATTAACCTAAATGTATTCTAGTGTAGCATAATTTTTTGTGCTTATAAATGCATGATTCTCCAAAAATCATAAAGTATAAGGAAAAATGACTTAGAAAACAAAATGAATAAAGAAACACTGACATTTAAACAATATTCTTCAAAGTTTAATAACTACTTAAAGAATACATGCGCAAAAATCTAGACTTTAACCATAAACTGTAGCTCATATGTTGATTTTTCAGGTAAATTACAAAAAAATAATGTCAACATGTTACTATTTAACCTTTTCAGGCATATAGAAGGCTTTGCATTATTTGTAGCTTGTATGTGTCATGATCTGGACCATCGAGGGACAAACAACTCATTCCAACTTGCATCAGTAGGTATATATATATATATATATAATCTTCAAAAACCTAGATGTAAACATATAACTAAAATTAGCAGAACAGTTCAAAAATTGATTGAAATCTTTTAAAAACAAAAATTTACAGAAGAAACTTGTGTTTTGTGATGAAATTATTTTGTGAATGGTTCTTTTGCGAATGCTCAATAAGTTGCAAATAAAAACGGTAAAAGACAAATTTAGAGATAATTCATTATGATGACAAATTGAAAATAAGTGAAATATACTTAAGCAAAGTAAATAAATTGATAAAATGAGTTAGTTAGTTAATTAGTTAGCATATCATTCTTTAGAATTTAAACAAAGAGAAAATAAGTATTATTTAATTGAAAAGTAGAAGCTGCATAATTTATGATTGGTGTGGTATATACAAATTTGAGTCAGTCAATTCTGGCCTTCCTAATTTTCAGGAACATCTAAACAAGAGGTAACAGAATTTTTATGTACTTGAAAAACCTGTTTGATATTTAGCAGGCAAAATATTTATAGTGGAGGTTTATGAGGTTCATCCTGTTGTACATAAAATGTATAAAACAAATAGCAAAGCAAATAATCTTGGAATGTCTATTTTGATAAACAGTGTATTTCTAAAGTAAACATTTGTACTGAAAATACGATTTAT
Source organism: Limulus polyphemus (assembly GCF_000517525.1). Taxonomy (NCBI): domain Eukaryota; kingdom Metazoa; phylum Arthropoda; class Merostomata; order Xiphosura; family Limulidae; genus Limulus; species Limulus polyphemus. The sequence continues at coordinate 41,190 of NW_013669463.1, forward strand.
ATGTGTATTGAACAAGGATTTTGTTTTGCAAAAGCTATTGAAAAATGTGTTTATTTTTTTTGCAAACACTTACATAATAAAGGATGGATTTTTTTAATTTATTTATTTTTAGGTTTAGGTTTATATACATGTATTACAGTGTTCCATTAAAAAAAAAGTTTTTCAAATTACTAACCAGAAAGAAAATAAGAGTCTAATTTTATCTAAAGTATATTGGTAGATCTTATAACAAGTATGAATTAGTTGTTTTTGTAATGCTTTGTTGCTAAGATGCAGCCTGTTTTATTTATATGCGTTGTTTAAATAACATACTTAGCAAATCAGTGCATGTGATATTATTATAATTCCAGATTTTTTATTTTTAACTTAAATCTGTTTTTCTTTTGTCATATATCCTCTTAATATATCCTGCCTGATAGCATTTAAATTTACTTAGATAATTAGTACAGTTGAGCCAAAACATAAAAATTAAGGACAGTTAAAAATATCATAAGTTGATAAATTAGGCTTTGTAATTTAAAGTAGCAGAGCTTCTTTAAGTAATTTATGTTTAAATTTATGAATGTATACTTGTACACAAAATAGCTTGGAAATTAAATATTCTTTGATAATATCAAAGCAGGAAATGATCATATTAACTATGATTTTTAGTTTATCGACCAATTTCTGACAAAACCTTCCATATACCTCCTATTTTTTCTCCTCATGCCAGTTGACCGAGGATTTGATTGCATACAAAGTTCATAGTTGTGGGTCTGACAGACCAGAAATCAGGGTACTGTTTATAATAATTTGTTATTCGATCCTAAATGTATTCATATTATGACATATAACAAAACATCAATATGTAACCTCTAACAACATGTAACAACAGCAGTACATTGGCATCTTCCAAAAAACTAATATTTCTTATTTGTTTTATTCTCTTTTGCAGAAATCTGTTTTGGCAGCATTGTATAGCTCAGAGGGCTCAGTCATGGAGGTGATATGTTTTTTTGTAGTCAACAAACTGCCGAGGTTTTTTTTTAAAGTAGCTTCTGTAGGAACAGTAGTAGTAGAAATTAATAATTCCTTAACCACTGTTACAAAACACACCTGACATCTGTTATAATATAAATATTTTGATAAATGTTCCTGTATATAGGCTATGTGTGTCAGCTTTTACTGTTACACAATGAAGAATTTCAATAAATGGTTGATTTTCATCTATCGAAAAAAAGAATTGTTTGGAGAATCATTCTTATAATAATCTTTATGCTGTTTTAGCCATTCATTTTATTAAATATCTTTTATTAATATTTATTGATATGTCTTTTGATTCATTTAATACTATAGTGAGCTAAAAATTAATTTTAAAAGCATTAGTTTTTGTCTTTCCTTTCTGTTTTTTTTTATGTTGCTTAATTTGGTATACATTTATTTCCAATTTATTATCTTTAAGTAGTTTTATCTATTTATATTTTATATAAATTTTTGGTGCAAGTCATAAATGATGACCCTGTTCCAGAACTATCAAACTCAATTTTTTATGTAAGCCATATCATAAGGTGTAAGGAAAACATTATTCTTCATTATAATGATTGTTAGTTCTCATCTAAGTTGTGCTTATTGTTTATAGTAATATTTTTCTTATTTTGATCTATATATCAGAAATCTGAAGTTACTTAATGACTTTTATTTTTCTTATCTTTGACATCAAAAAATTTGTCAATACATCTTTAAAAAAGTTGATTTAGTGTGAGTCAGTATCTTAGTTCTTTCTTTCCAGTACAGATGCCCTTCAAAAACTGTCACAATACATTTTCAAAAGAAATTTTCATCTTTTTTAAGAGAATTATTAGGTATTTATACTGAATGTAATCTTTTTTTTTAGCCTAATTGGAAAAGTTTCAACATAGTTCCTAATAAGTACAGAACTTGTTTTTATACAATAAATAATGTTTTACTTTATTTAGAGGCACCACTTTGCACAGGCTATGGCCATTATCAACACTGATGGATGTAATGTTTTTGAAAGTTTATCTAAAAAGGTAAAAATCTGACACCAAATAGATTCATTAGTTTAAGTCGTTGTTTTTCTATTTTATAAACTAGTACTTTGTGCAGAAGAAACTTAGATGTTTTTAAACTGGCATTGTAATAGTCTTTGTGCAAATTTTGTTTAACAAGCCATACGTTTTCAATCATGCATATGTAACATTATGCTATGTGCATTTCCTAAAGGAAATTGGGTGTGATATTGATTGATATGCTATTCTAATATATGTGTGTTACTTGAACAATAACTGTTCCAGTGTGAGCAGATTAAGTTGGTGAACTGTAATTTTTATTTAAGTCATGAAATAGTTTTAAGATTTTTACTAATAAATTAAATAAAAACTTTCAAATATTCAGTTGTGAAACAGTTTTAATGTCTTTTATGCAGGACTATACTAAATGTTTGGATTACATGAGGGATATTATACTAGCAACAGACTTGGCTCATCACTTACGTATCATGAAAGACATTGGTGAAATGGCAGAAGGTAAGATCATGTTCATCCTACAAATCTGGAAAAAATTAGAGAAATCTACATTGATGTAAAAAATATCTAAATGTAAAATTTTAACAGAAAACTTAGAAGATATTGTGGAAAAAGGAAATCAAAAATCACAATCGCTTGAGTAGAAAAGAATATGAGGGAAGGCAATCAAATATTGCAATCACTCAAGCTCAAAAGAACCAGGAAGGAGGTAAGATATAGCAATCATTTGAGCACAGAGGAACCATAATGAAAGTTATTCAAATATGGTAATCACTCAAGCACAGAAGAACTATTAAGGAAGTCACATATCATAAAGACATAAACAAAGAGGAACATGAAAGAAGTCAATCATATATCACAGTCACTCACAGTAGATTCACGAAGAACTAAGGAGGAAGTCAATCAACTATTGCAATAACTCAAACAGAGAGAACCATGAGGGAGGACAATTAAATATTGCAATAACTCAAGCACAGAGAACCAGGAAGGAAGTAAATCAAGTAATGTAATTACTCAAGCACAGGGGAATCATTTTCTCTGTAATTTTTGTTACATTAAGACAGAGTACCAAAGTACATTTCATACACAATGAAAAGTAACATGACTGACTCTTTCAGGGTTTCATCTAGCCTAAGTTTTGCTTCGATGAAAGAACTAGTCACAATGGCATTATAAAGAAATTTCTTTGTGTATTATTCTCAGATTGTATAAATTTGCAACTTTCATTCTTTTGTGACATGAGGTAAGTATTAATGATTTTCCCATATTAAATTTTACTAAAAACGTATTTTGATTAAAGAATATTTCTTCTACTGTTTTGAGATATATTAAACTTAAAACCATTGTAAGTGTCCCTTATCCTTGTTGTACCTCATGTATATAATACAGGTTTTTCCAATGCACATTTATAGTGTTTACATATTAAACTTGAGATCTAAAAACTTTCCTTTTTGAAAAAAGAAATTTACAGTTTAATGTTTTACAAAACTCTTCTCAAGAGTGCCAGCTAAAATCTTGCTCTTTGCTTGTGCGACTCGTATGTGAACTAGGTTAATTAATAAGATATAGACAATGTAAACTATGAAGAGTCATAACCTATTATTCAAATCACTTACTGGAATCGGACTCTCATATCTAAATTCATTTGATCAGTAACTTTTTTAAAGCATAAACTTTAAAGTTAGCTTAATTAATATAGAGAGTGTATGGGCTGAAAAAATTCATTTGTGAAGCTGGATGTCACTCGCAGGCTGCCAGTTGGACCACACTGATCGAAGATGATACACCAACATTGTTAAAGGTTTTTATCTTCTGAACTGATGGCAGTCTTGCTTGTTGTAATGAATTCTATCTTAATGTGGATGGTGAGTAGTTGGGTGCTGTTGACTGGTTGGCTTCCCTCTGGTCAGTAGTTCAAAATTAAGGATGATGGCAGATAATCTTAGTAACTTAAGGTGAACTAGCAATGTTAACATTGCTTATATGGATCACATTTTTTTCTTCTATATCAGAACCTGGATGTACATACCAATGTGCATAGCTGTGGCAGTTACTGATGTATGTTAACCTGTGTCATTCACATAACAATAACATATATATATATATAATGAAAATTATTTAATTCATTATACTTGATGACAGATAAAATCCAATATTCTAGAATATGTTATAAATACAATCTCCCCTCAAGTTACAATATCCGAACTTTCTCTGCACCGTGAGAGATAGACTGAAGTATGTATTTTGTGAAGCTTTTACTTCCCTTCCCTGGATAACCAGATTGCAAGCTAAAGTGATGATAGAATTATGCGGAAAAGTTAAATACCAGTGTGTCATGTACACCATATGTGGAGGTCTGAAAAATCTCAAAAGTTGTCCAGATTGTCTAGAGTAAAAATTTTCAAAGAAACCTTCCTGTAATACCAACCATTAAATATAGTTATTGAATGGGTATTATGTTAATATTGCTCTTTAAAAGTATCATATTGGAGTAAACTTCGTGGACGTTAGTTCATAATGCACTATTGTTTAGCTAATCGTGTTAGATACTAACGTAAGCTGAAACCAGATGTTTACTTCTAGTGGGCTACAGTTCTGATGATCCCCAGCATCACAAGTTGCTGCTCTCTCTGCTTGTTACAGCATGTGACCTCTCTGATCAGACAAAGGACTGGCCTAGTTCCAAGAAAATTGCTGTAAGTTCTTTCCTCTAGAAACTGGCAAAGAAGTAAATTAATTCTTCTCAAAATAAATGGTGTTAATAATTAAATGTTATAAGTTGATTAGTTTTAAAAACTGACTTGCTTTAATATTTTTACTTTCCCCTTTAGGTTTGAGAATTTATAGCACATTAGTTAACCGTGTTTAAATTCTCTAATAACAGTGATCAAAACACGTTTTTTCTTTCATGTATTAAACTGTAATCATGATTTTCTTTGTAAAACAAACAAAATGAGTATTTCATACATCTTGCCAAACTGCTGTAAAGTGTTGACAGAAATAACAAGGAAAAAAAGACAACTCCTGTTAGATTATTCAATCAAAGGTTTTGATTGGTTAAGATAATCTGAAGATGACCATGTGATGGAAAGCATGATTATCAGCTAATGCATATAAGGTGATGCTACATCTTATGGTTTTTCATTGCATAGAAGTCAGTTTTCAGTTTAATTTAAGATAAACAAGTAAATTTTGTGTGGATATTTATGAATTCTGCAATTTACAGAAGGTAGGAAAAACGTATCATGTAATACATTTTTATTTCTAAATACAATTTGCTCTAACATTTTTGTATAATTTATGTGTACTTTTTTCTGTTCTGTAGTAAAATAAAACATATATCTTTAAAATTGTATACCACAACAAACTTGGTACCTGTTACAGGTATATTATACATTCGCTGACTGTTAACATTTAAAACCAGCTGTCGTTCTTCAAGTGATCCTTCCCTATTTGTGACATTTGTTTAGGTTAACTGATGAAATTATATTTATTTATTTTGGTGTTTATCTTCCATAATTTTTAAAATTAAAAGATCTGTAGTATTTTTCTGAGTGAAAATTCTCTATTGATTATTGTGTAATTCTGTTCCAGAAACAAGTGTATAGTGAATTTTTTTCACAAGGAGACCTTGAGAAGGCAATGGGAAACAGCCCAAGTGAGATGATGGACAGAGAAAAGGCTTGTGTGCCACAACTACAAATTGCCTTTCTCCAGACAATAGTTCAACCTGTTTATGAGTAAGACAGAAATTAAAAAAAATTTCAGTTTCTGTTGTGTAAATTACTACCGTGTTACTTAAATTTTCTAAAAAAGTTTTCAACTTTGATTAAGGAAAAAAAGAGCAATCATTGATGCTGTTGTGCATATTAGCTATTATTTCGTTCAGGGATGACATCTACACTATGTTGCTCTTCAGGTCCTTTCACCAAATCTTACTTTTTTTTTAATTCTTCTGTTTACTTGCTGGTTGCCCAATGCATCATAATCTACAGCCCAGTAATTTAGCTGTTTAACCTTTTTGCTACTGCTTATAGCTCACTTTGAGCAACCATGCTTATTTTCACATATTGTTGGTATTTTTATACAAATATTGCATATATAATCTTATATACCTATATAACTAATAGGATTAAAGCTATCAATATGTTCATGTATGGAAGTGTCGGAAACACGGGCACAAGTAGTTATTAAAATAATGGGAACATGAAAGACTTCAAACAAAATGCTTGAAGTTTACAGCTCAACACTCACATAACATATGATGACTACAAATTAGTGCTCAATCTCAAAATGATTGGTTGAATTTGAACATATGCATCCAAATCAACCAATCATGTGAGATCTTTGCATCACCATAAGATGACTCAGATACAAAGTGGCTTTTGTATTTATATATACTAACTAAGCTATAAGGCTCGTATGTAATACCAGAATTATAGGTAGTGATGAATTAAACTACAGAATAAATAAAACAGTTTCATTTCTTCATATCCTGTTACCTTTCTGCAACAAATTACTGACATTCCTATCTGTGGTCAAAGAAGTTTATAAGTTTTTTTCGGTGCTACTATAGCGTGAGGTCTACCGCCATATGTTGCCTATAGCGTGAGGTCTACCGCTACATTATCCATCCCTCATGGATATCACACATTTCCATACATTTATTTTAGCGATAAACACTTAATTTGATACATTTTTATACATGTTTGATAGACCTGGGTAGGCGACATATAGCGGTAGACCTCACGCTATAGTAGCACCTTTTTTTCTCAACCAAGTTAACTTACTATAAGGTAGAAAGCTCTCAATAAATACCTTTATTTATAGCTAATACATAAAATTTTCCATATGTGTTTATTAAATTGTAAGAAGGATGTCAGTCAGTGAGCCTAACTTTGTAAATTTTGTACAATCGCAACTTTTACATAACATTAACAATTCCAATAAAAATGTAGGGCATGAAAAATTACTCTCAAGTAATTGAAACAATATCAGTAACTAATCTTAAACATAAAAGAAGAATGCCTGGCAGTCAAATATGTCATGTTCCCACAGAGACAGGAACAAGTTTAATAGTAATTGAAGAGTTCACTAATTTAGCTATTTAATAGTAGCCCACTGTTTGGTATCCTCAAGTTCAATAGCCTGGCCATTGACTGCCAAGAACTTCTAAAATTTCAGTAATTTAGTTATGAGTTATACTTGTTTTAATATCCTAAGTTTAATATAGAGAAATCTAGTTGGTCACCTGACTGGTGATTGGACCCTGCTACAGAAGGCATCACCTAGAGCAGAATTTATTGTGACCTTGACTGGATTTAGTGTGTCCCAAGCTAGAACTTTAGATAATGAAAATGTGACTTCACAATAGGTCTTAGGTCTTCCAAAACAGAAAGATAATATTTTTGAAAATGTCAAAACTGCATTTACATTTTACCACATTTGAATTTGGAATTATAAAAACTTAATCCTGAAAAATTATCAAGTTATTGATTGTTAAGTTTTGCTATAGTGTTTGTACATGTCTAATGTGGTTTTCTATTGTTTATCTGAACAAAGAAATATATATAAGAGTATTTCATCACTAGAGGTATATGCCTAATGCAGTATTTCTTGGGATATTTGCTCTACCACTGTGTTGATAGGTTTGTGAAGTAGTGGATAACACAAGTCCAACTGCTATAGCTGGATAACATGGTTGTGTTATGTTTTGTAGTAATCTGAGGAAATGCTGAAAATCAGAGAATCAGTTATGCTGCACCATTCGTAGTTACTCAGTTTCCTTTTGTACCTTGAAATTTTTTTATCTTTTTAAGTTGAGATTTCGTCCATCATAAGACATGTTCTGAAGTCATTTTACTGTTAAAACCTGCTCTGCAAGGAACTTGACATGAAACACAGCTTGTCGTAGCATTACTTGAAGTAGTCACAAGGTGAAGTCTGAATTATGTATGTATACGTACATGTAATTTAAAGTCGAGGGAACCTGTTGGTCTACCTTGGCCTTCCCATTCACTAAAATAAACTTTAAAATAAAATAAAACACTCAAAGCCAGCCATTATCATTCAAATATTTATCAAACCTTCCCTTAAATTAATTGCTTCCACCACATTTGAAGGCAACCCATTCTAAAGGCCAACCAACCTGTTAGAAAAATATAGCTGTCTTAGCTAAAAATGACTCCTACCCTGCCAAAATATATATTTATGTCCTCAAGTCCTACCATTCTCATCAACAAGTATGAAAAAAGATTATGCATCAAACTATCAATTTTAGAAATCTTAACTTGTCCTCACATGACAACCTTTTCATCCCAGTTATCATCTTAGTAGTCCTTTTCTGAACCCTTTCCAACAATTAAATGTCCTTCCATCTAAATAAGTCATTAAAAAACTGTCACACGTACCTTAGATGACACATATATAAGTAACATCTGTTTGAAGGAGCTAATGTTACAGCTATCAACAAACACTTCATAAGTATTCTGTAAAGAGATTCAGATACTCGATGTTGTGGGGGTAAACCTTAATAGCAGCATTCAAGATGATTATTGAGATATAACAGAAAAGACAGACAAACATAAGTACATACACACAAACATGTACATATATGATCTAGATGGTGTGTCTCTTTGGGGTTTGTTCAACTCCTAATTAGAGCATGTCACTCTTCTCTGTTAACATATTTGATGGCTTTCTTTCTGCCTGTAGGTTGCTAGCCAAACTGTTCCCGGAAGCTGAAGAAACAGCCCAAGCAGTAGCTACCAACAAAATGTATTGGGAAAGAATGCAAGAGATATATAAACGTCGCCATCTGACAAGCAGCTGTTCATTGGATTTGTTTGAAGACCAGAGCCTTGAGAAGGAAGTTCTAGAAGGCTTAAGTAACAGTAACAGTAAGTTGACTTTAGCTATGAGTTGTTAAGGTAAAAATTGTGACATGTTTCAGCTAGAGATCAGGCACTAATGAGATAAAAAGGTCTATTGTTGGTAATTTTACTTTTTGCTGATTTCTTTAAGTAATGACCTATTTACAGGTCATCATAATTCTTTTGGTTTAAAAAAACACAGTTATAGTAAACAGAAACACTATAGGAATTTACTGTCAACAAACAGGAAAAGTAAGAAAAAATTAATTTCTCACAAACAATATAAAATTATCAAATTACAGTTTGTGCAATAAAATAGTCTGAAGTGAAAATAATTTATGGCAAAGAATAAAAGATGTACAACTCTGGTCTTTAACCATAAATTTCAACTTGTATGTGTTCATTATATTTTGTCATAAGTGTGGATGTTTTACTTATGGTCTTGAGTCAAGAAATAAAATATGAGTATTATCTCACTTTATTCAATATGATAACTGAAACATGTTCTATATGTACCATTAATAAACTTGCTGATGAATTTCAAAATAAAATTGGTTCTGATGAATTTCAAAGTAGAATTGGTTCTGTTGATGCATGTGTTTATGAATGTTGTTACAAATTTATTTTCCAAAAATGACATTAGAAATTTGCATTAATTATGGTAGTTAATCAGTTTATTATTGTTATTATCAGTACACCTTAGAAGTAACAAGATATTTAGATGAAATTTATTTATGATAAACATAATAAGCTGCAGTGTTATGTCTCTTTTCTTACCATTCTTTTAGAGATATCTGTTATTTTGTAATACCAAAGATGTCACAGAACAAGACACTGGTTATATAACAGTCATAATGACTTCATGTATCAAAAAAGAGAAACTTGATGATATCATCAAAAGTTACACCATGAAATTCTATGGGAAAAACAATCTTTAAAATATAAATAGGTGTGTTTAGATATTAGCAGACATCTAAACCATCATTTAACAAAAGCTTTTGTATGTGTGTGTGTGTATGTGCTTATCACTGGCATTCTGCTCAACCGATTGTCACCAAACCTGGTATGTACCCTTTAGTGCCTCCAAGGGGAGGAACAGTTGGCATTTGGATCTGACTCTCTTATGTCATCCCCTGGGTGGTTCTTACATCTTCCAAGTTTACTGGTCACGTATGTCAGCTAGTACTTCTACAATTTGATTATAGTATGGTATGCGATTTAAACTTAAAGAAAAAGTTTCATCGTAGTTATTGTGCATTTAAACAAAACCTCTTACTTAGAATCTCAAATTGTTTTTCCATGCATTCAATAGGAACATGTTGAGCTTTCATCTACTTGATTGCCAAGGCTGGTAAGTTTTTAAAATTTATATATATTTTTTCTATATTAATACCTTGCTCAAATACTACATTATGTTTATGAAACACTACCAAAAAATGTTTATATCTACCATTCCCATGTAACCCTCCTTCATTCATAGTGTCAAACAGATTAATATGGTCATTATAATTATGTCGTCCTGGATTATTATTAAGTTCAAATATCTAATAATTAATTTGTAATTAATTATTATAAGAAATTTAATACAATTCATGAATGTTGTTAGACATTTTTTTTTCTTGTGGCATCTGAAAGATGGCTGCAATAAATGAAGTAATATATTCATACTACAAATCAAAGAGCAAAAGGTTTTGTAAATCTTAATTTACTGATTAACAATATTTGTTTGTTCTAATAACAAATTTTGAACACTGAGCTTATCATTCTCTTTTGCTACAGAAGAGAGAGAGTGTGCATCAATTATTGTGTCCAACTTCTGTAAATAATTACTGCAAGCCAGAAAAGAGCCTTAAAATCTTTACAAAATTAAGTTTATTTTAACAAAAACATGAAATCTTGGTTGCTTTTTGCTGAATATATATAACATACACAGAATACTTACATTAATCTGAACATTTTCAGACAAAGTTACATGTAAGATCTTTAAAATATTAGTTGGAGAACAAGATAACTGTTGAATTTTTACATTATTTTTTGTATGTGCATATGCATGCCTAAGTATCCTGTGTATTGACTCTATATAAGAAACACATTCTACCATTTAAAACTCATTTATTTTTCTTTCAGTTGTCTGCTGTTAGTGAATTCTTCAACCCAAAAGAAGACATAAAAGTACAGTTTAGAATCTTTGAGCACTAAATATAGAATGAGAAAGATGTTAGAATAAGCTTAATATTCGACTTCCTGTACAAGAGTACACGTAGTCTAGAACAGTAGGCTCCAGAGGATGTAGCAATAAATCGACACAAAACAGGCTAGTACAATCACTACTATGGCAGTTTCGCTTCATTCTATGCTATTATCAGTGTTTTGTTACACATTCCTATTGTGGAAACTTTGTGTGCTCTAACAGATTTTGCTCATTTATTACATGTTCAATTGACATGCATTATATTTAAGGGTTATAACTGATGTATGTGTACCATTATTATGATGAAGGAGTGATAATCTTTTCAGGTAGAATTGTAAGATTGTTAAAACCCTAAGTCCATTAGCACAAGGTAAAGGAACAACTAGCATTATTGTGATTTTAGTAAGGTTCAAGAGTTTAATACAATTCATTAATGTTGTCAGACATTTATTTACCTTGTGGTATCTAAAATATGGCTGCCGTAAATGATGTTAGCAAAATACATAATTTAGACAGTCATTTTAAGTGTTAAATGATCTAAATAACAACTTACAATGTAATTTAATATTTGTTGAAAAATGAATTGGTAGTTTTTTATTTTTTATAAGAACAGTAATCTGGAAGATTAAAGGTTGAATTCTTTTTTAAAAATGTTTTATGAACTTGATTCTACCATAAGCTTTAATCAAAAGTGTGCTATTTTGTGATTTTAATACAATTTATGAATGTGCATTAGTTAATCAGATTAATTGTTAAATGATTGAAATAACAAATTACATGTATTTTAATTTTTTTGTAAAAAATTTGGTCAGTCATATTGTTACTTTTTTAAATCATGAGAATAATAATCTTGAAGATAAAAGTTTGAAATATTTCTAAACATTTATTGTGTACTTGATTTCACTCAGTAGCTTCAATCAAAAGTGTATTATTATTTATCAGAGTGCTAATGGTGCTGTTTTTAAAGTCTAGTTCCAAAAGCAACTGAACAAAACATGCTTTTCAAAATATTAGGGGATGAGTGAATTTCCTGAAAAGCCATTACTACTCTATCGAGCAGTATACTCTTTGTTCTTAAGTTTGTATATATTAGTTATAGTAGAAAATTTGTTGAAATATTGTTCAGTTATTTACACACACAAGAAAAGAACTCTGAAAAATATTAATCCCATTCAGAAAAGAGTGAAAAAAAAATAAAAATATGAAGAGAAAGGAAATTTTCTCGTATTCCTTGGATAAGAATATTGATGAAAATAACCTGACATCTTTTCAGGGAATGTGTAAATTAGTTGTTCTTGTGTTTGTATTGTTTAAATGTGAAGAGAAAGAAGTTTTGTCTAATTACTCATATACAGGGGTGAAATTCTGCCAGTACTGAGTACCGAAACATATTTTTTAAGGCAGTACTAGTATCAGGACTTATTTGAGCTGCTTTTTCGGAGGATGCACGGGTGTTCCATTGTTCCATCATTTATTCATTGACACTCAACTTGTCATTTTTTGTTTATATGTAAATTTATTTTTATTTTTCAAAAACAGGTCCACTTCACCCAGCTGAGTAGTATAGATAGAATTTCACCCCTGATGAAATAAAAATACTATTGAAAATAATCTTAACATCTTTTCAAGGCATGCGTTAGTTTGTTATTCTCATGTTTTTAATCTGAATAAGGTTGCTATGAATATAATTTGAGAGAGTGGGATTATTTATATAGTTAATAGTTCGAGGTTTCTAACTTTGATGTTGATAATCTGTACTTAAGGAAATTCTGACACTGAAAAGAACATTAGAAGTTATCTGTTTACTCTGAATAAGAACTAATCAAATAACCATAAAAAGTTTGTGAATTTGATCTAATTTTTAAAGTTTTTCAACGTATATGTTGAATAGAATTTTGAACTGGGGTGTATATATATATATATATATATTTGTAATTTATTGGTTACCATTGAATATTGTTTGTAACATTATAAAGTTTGTGAGCAACATATAATGTTTAATCATATGTTCAGTTGTTTCCAATTCTTTTGCTTCCTGAGAGATAAAGCATGTATTACTCTGACTTGAAACATAAATAACTGATTGAATTTTTGCCACCAGAAATAAAACTAAACAATTAAAAATCATTTGATCTTTAATTATATAAGTGTCAGATGATTTTATAAAAGTTCAAATTCATTTTGAAACAGACAAACTTCGCTTGATAAAATGTTCACAATTCCAAGAAGAAAATAAGCTAATTAGTTCCACAAGAAAAGTTAAGATTTGTATTTAAAATAAAGTTAAATTATTACGATAATTGTAGCAGTGTGTTAGAGAAACAATTAATTGGTCATTTTTTATAAATGTTTGTGTTACCCCAGCAATTTCTTTGATCTATTTTTTTTCTAACAGGATTTTATTTTAAAGACCATAAAGTTTTCATTTATTATTTTACTTTACTTACCTTCTTGAAATAGCTTTTGTCACATCCATTATACAGTTGTCACAATCTAGATAATATTTTGGGAAAAGCACTTTATTTTTGTCCAAATAATATGATTTAATAGTTATCCTTCTATTAGCTTATCACCTCGGTCTTCCTGATTTTTTTTTTGTGTCTCTAAAAGCCATCTCAAACAGTGTGAGGTTCTTTGCAAATGTTATGAGATAATTTTGATATACCAACAACAGTCATGATAGTTTAGGGTTTGTAAGATTCATTCCTTTCAATATGCTTCTATCTTTCCATTATATTCTTTAAATGTGTGGGGAGAATTTACACTTTACACCTTTTTTTTTACTTCTTTTTTCTTAATTATATTCTAGTTTTTGTTTTCTTTTACTAAATGAAAAGGTAACATACCTATTTTTTTAGTTTCTTCTCATTTGTCTTAGTTATTTAGTTGGCTTAAAAATGCATTTCATGATAATCTAAGAAATTATATGAGAGATGTCAGAATAAATTGTTCTATCTCTTATGGTGTTTAAATTACTTTTATATGGAATCATTTTCTTTCTTACAAAAAATCTAATATTTATGAAAAGTTAGCTGTTTTAATGGTTTTTAGTTAGTAATAAAATACTTACTTAAAATATAAGTAGAAGCAGAAAAATTGTTGAGTACTCATTATGGGTCTTTTCTTCGTTCAGATAAACACTAAAGTGCTGTATGCTATAACTGTTTTCTTGAAAATAACAAAAGTCCATTATGTTGGGGAAATTACATGTATTTCTGGACAAACAAATAGATCTTTAAATGGTAATGAAAAATGTCCATTAACCAAAAAGAGGTACATCCAAAATAAAACTACAGAGCAAGAGAAGCGAAGTTTTTTTTTTTTTATATAGCTTGAATTATTTTGTGTCATAAATTTTGTTTAGTTTTCACCTTATTCTAGCCAAAGTTTATCAGGGGTTAAATGAGTGTCACCTGTGTATTCTGAGGTCCAAGACAAATAATTATGAACTAATTTTTAACAGTTTTCTTAAGTTTATAAAGTACTTTATGCTGTATTAAATATAGTCTTTTTTTTTTCGAGATTTTTGTTATAAATTGTTTTGTTAGTAAAACATTTGTTCTGTATACATCAGATAGACAAATGTAAAGGTCTCAGTGATACTGTTATTTTTCTTCTGGTTTGATTAGTAAACAGTGTGTGTGTGTGTGTGTATGTAAGTTAATGCCCATTCTGCTTGAATCTGTAACAGATTCAAGAATGTTGGGAACAGGTTTATAGAAACTAATCTGGATATTTATTTCTGTTCAGTTTGTTTTTTTAGTCAGAAATTAAATGTTGCCAACACTTGTTAATCTTTTCTTTTAATCAAATTAAATTAACATCTGAAAATTGATGTTTCTTTAATTCTCAGGCTTATTATTACATTATAAATATGTACAAAGAAACGCAATCCTTGGGACGTACTGACCAATTCTAGGTCATCATCTAATGATTTTAAACATCTCTGTTTCTGCTTAGTTCTGTAAGTGTATAGATTCATGTGCAACAGCTGTGGAGCGTTGCCTAAAGTACTAATTTCAGTGTTTATTTATTTAACTTTATGAAATACTTAAGAAAAAAAATCCACATACAAGTGATCACAGAAGCAAGAGTATAAAAGATTGTCAATTCAAGAATATAAACATCTGAAATTCTTATGTATCATTTAATGTTTTGTTTGTTTCAACTTCAGTAGTTTGTCATATTTCACTTGTTAGATAAGTAGAATGAATAGCCAATATAGGTGTTTACTTATATGTGTTCTATTTTTACTTCATAGGAGGAAATACAATGTGTATTTTAAATAATTACTAGAAATTCTGTCATACTTTTAACCAGAGTTGATCTTAATGTACTCCAGAAATTATTATTTACTAAATTACGGTCAAACCTGCCTATAGAGTAACCACACATGGTACAATCGATCTTTATGTAAAAACCTTTGTGTCTAAAATGTAAAGATAGTGTAAACTTAACGTTTGTATCTTTCAGTATTAATAGAGCAGCTTTTGTATGAGAAATGTATGTGAAAAAGTGGCTGTCATAGACAAGTTTTTAGTCATTTGGGACTGGAGTAACACAGCCACAGGCTACATTATCCAGATCAGGGCTGATGCAAGGGGATTCCTCAGGTGGGTCGTGCACCCCCAAATTTCACACTAGCCCACCCAAATTCATTCTCCCTAGTGGTTTAAAAAAACCATAATATCAGTTTTTAAAAATTTGTCTGATTTTTTTTTAATTGCCCTCCACCCAAGTGGTCAGAGATGGAGTCAGGCCTCAACAACTTTCTTATACAAAAGTAATTGGTTATAAATTGACTGAACTGTTGATGTGTATATTTGGGTAATTTTTGTAGCAGGTTTGACTGTAAAGTGTAGACAACTAGGTGGTTTTAATGCTGATGATTGAGTACACTATGACATACAACTACCTAGAACCTTGGTAAAATTTTAATACCACTCACTTATCTTCTAAGTTGACTTTTGTCGGTACTATACCAAATTTTAACTTTTTGTCAAAGTAGTAAGTGTACTTTTTTGACAGATGTGTTTCTCTTGCTTCGAGGTTTATAATTCCTATTTTCAGTATTAATATTTATCAGTTCTGTTTCCTCTTAAATTTTATTTGTAATTAAACTGTTATTGCTTTACAAATAAAGTTTCCTTTTAATTTTTTAGATATATGTTGTTTTACTATCATTAGTGAGCTAACCATCAGTTCAACATGTGTTGAGATGTTTTATGTGTATGTATGTTTATATATATATATATAATGTATTACAGAGTTAAACCTTTTACTTGGAAACACACTAATACCAAATATGAACAATAACTGGTATGTATGTATGTATGTACATACCAGTTATTGTTCATATTTAATATTAGAGTATTTCCAAGTAAAAGGTTTAACTCTGTAATACAATACATACATGATATAAACTATGGAAATAAAGGAGGTTAAAATGATTTGCCATAATGTATAAATTACTATATGTACAATTTGTTTAAAGTTTGAAATTGTGTTATCTCACATTGTTTCTTTACATTCCATTGTTGAATAAATTCTCACTTCCATCAAAACAGTGTAGAAGTTTGTTTCCTAATGAGACATAACAAACTACTAGTAACTGGGATAATTTATATATAATAATGTTCATAACAATATCTAATGTAAGTTATATTTTAATGTAATATAAAATACCTTCAATATTATGCATCTCAAAAAATCAGTTAAAGTTGTTTAGAATTCGTGACAAATTAATTCCTTATGTTGAAGCTTTTCGCATTAAATGAAAAAAGTTACTGGCGATTTAATATGTCTTTGTTTTTATTAAACACTTGCAACTAGTTGTATTGTATTTGTACATATTTCACACTGTTGTGCAACACAGTCATATGCTACATGTATTTGACCTTTACAGTATGCAATTGGTAATTTTGATTATGATATGTCCATAGAATAAACATTTGTCTGTTAAATTTTCAAGTTTTCTTTTAATAGAGGGAATGATGAAATTTTAATGTATAAAAAAGAGTAATTTTATAAACTGATGTTGAATTCCAAAACACATTTACCTCCTTTTACATCATAGCTTTATCCCGACTAAAGTTACTCTTCTCTGTCCATCTAATCATTGGTTTGAATCTTACCTCACTTGCTTCAGCCCTTATACCCCACTATATTGCCCATAGCAAGTTAAATCTTGAGATTCTCTCCACCTACGTCAATGCGCTCAGATCTCTATACAAGCTCCCCATTTTTACTTCCTATTCACCTTTTCTTAGTGGCGGAACATTATGATGACTGTTTTAGTTTCAGTGTTGAATATACCTGCACTTTAAATGATGTTTTTAGACCTTTTCTTGGGTCTTGAGTTTATTGTTTGTTTTCTTTATTTTACATGAATAAATATATTTCTGAAACGTTTTTGAATATATATATATATTCAGTCATTGACACGGAGTTGCCTGGTGCTCCTACTCTGTCACCTCTGGTGTTTAGCATTAGATTGTCCTCCGGAGGGGGAGGGGTGTTCCGGAGAGGGTATCCAGCCCCTCACAGGGAGAGAGATGGAGTCTTATATGAGGTCTAATGTTTTTTCTCCAGTTGCCTCAGAGGCTAAACTTGCAGGGGATCAGGGGCAGACTGGTGTGAATTTGGGCTGGCACCTTTGGTCAGATAGCTAATCACGAGCCTAGGATGGACATTCCTCCTTCTGCACCGTTTTGCAACTAGTACATCAAGTTTTTTATGTCTTGAGCATTTCTCGTTTAGCTTACGACTCTTCTTCTTTGTAAGGGGAAGTCATCTGTCTGATCCCTTGAGAGAAGGTGTTGCCATGCCTTGTCTTCCCTGTTTGTCAGATTGGCATGCCTTAGCTTTCCAATGCGTGGAGAACCCATATTTGGGTTCTCAGAGTTTAGATCATCTTCTGCCTATTTGGGGTTCTAGGCTTGATGCCACTGTTCGTCTTAACAAAACTCAGTTTTCCCGATTTCGTATGTCCCTTACAACAATTTTGTATTTATCTTCTTTGGAACTCTTGTCTGAGGCCTATCACAGGTCACCTGTTCAATTTTCAGAGGATCTTAGTCATTTATTGAATTCTACTTTGGTAAGGTTATCAGCTTTTGTTCTCTTGGTTGGTTTGTTGCTGGGATTTTTAGGAAATAAATGCCTTGCTTGAGGAAGTTAGACTTCTTTCTTTGGCTCTTAGAGATCTCATAGAACCTCTTTTTCTTAGATGTTCAATTTTTGCAGGTATTCGAAATTCCATGGAACTGAAGATGGATATGGCCAATCTTCACCCTTCTCTTTCGACCTTAGCCTCTTGCTTTTCTCCATCTTCTGTTGGACAGTTTCCTGCATCTCCATTTAAGGTTTCCAGACCTCCTGCATCAGCTCCATATTCTATTGAAACACATTGGAGATTCCGCCTTTATCAGCGGGTATGCTCTGCTCATGTGGAGCACAGACAATGGTGTCAGTGACTACCCTATGGGGCCCAGTCCCGTGGGAACTCAACTCAGACAATTCATGTTAGTATGGGAGACCTTCACCACAGATCAGTGGATTATTCAAGCTCTTACGAGAAGGTTATCCCTTCATTTCACGTCTCCTCCAATGTCTCTCATACCAGATGTCTTTCCACTCCCCAAGGATCCTCTAACATCCAGTCAAAGAGTGCAAGCCATCCAGGATCTTCTGCACAAAAAAGCCGTAGAAAGCATCGACTCCTCTCTCGAGGGTTTGTATTCCCGTCTGTTTGTAGTACCAAAGAAAATGGTGATTGGCGAACTGTCATTGACCTTTCTGGTCTCAATCGTTTCTTCCAGGCTCCTCGGAAGGTGGTAATGCTTCACTCTCGCAATTCCACAGTGGTCTCATACCTTTCCAAGCAAGGAGCACTCACTCCAGGTCTGTCTGTTTTCAAACATTGGAACTTCTCTTTCGAGCCCACAGTCATCAGATTGTTCTCCTTACTTGTCATGTTCCAGGAGTGGACAGGTCTCCATTTTTATGTTTTCCCTCTGATTTGTCTGTTATCCAAAGTTATTGCACGGATTTGCTCCTTCTCCTCGTTGTTCTGGTAGTGCCACATTGACTGGCTCAGCCTTGGTTTCAACTCCTTCAGTATCTTCAGGAGTGCCAACCTCTTCCTCTCTGGCCATCACTCTTATGTCAGCCTCAGTCAGACATTTTTCATCAGGCAATCACCATTCTCAGACATCATGTCTGGATTTTATGTGGTCCATTGCACGACATCAGGGATTAACCTCTTGGATGGCATATTTATTAATGCGGTCCATTTGGCATTCTTCTAGGGGCGTTTATCAACAGAAATGGTTAACTTATCATCAGTGGTCTCTCTGACATGGTTATTCCATAAAGGTTTGGCACCTTCTTCGGTTTTCCTGTATGAGACAGCTTTGTCAGCTACTTTTCGTTTTTCTAGGAGGTGTAATGTTTTTAAGTCCCCGGTTCTGTCATTTCTTCTGAAATCTTTTCGGGTTATCCATCCTTGAAGTTCTTTTCAGGTTCCTAATTGAGATCTCACAGTGGTTCTTCATGCCTTACCTCGTTCATCCTTTGAACCTTTAGTGTCATGTTCTGTATATCACTTTTCTTAAGACTTATTTTATTCTGTTGTCAGCTAGTGGATGTCAATGTTCAGATGTGTTTGTTATTCATGTTCACAGGACTCTTTTTACCATTCCAGTTATGTTCTGTTGTATCTACATAGGTACTTTCTACCCAACACTTCAGTGGCTAGAGAAGGGAATAAGGCTTTCTTTCATTCATCTTCCCACCATTTCTCATTTATATGACTGCTTCGACCTGAATAGTCTTTTATGCCTGGTTCAGACTCTCTGATGTTATGTTGCATGCACTGAAGAGTTTCAGGGTTCATATCACCTTTGTTTCTTCATTGGAATCCTATGGTGTCACGTGGCTTATCCCCTGTCACTTGGACAGGTTGGGTTCGTCAGTTGGTTCGTATTGCTTACTCTGGGCATTCATTAAAGGACTGAAGACTTCTTTGGATCTCATCAAGTTCGCTACATCTCAGTGTCCACGGCTGCTTGGTTGCATCATTTGCTGGAGGAAATTGTACATGCTTGTATGTGGACCATGGCTGATACATTTATATCTCATTCTTTACATGAGTTGGCGGTTGGCTCCTCGGATGGTTTTCTGTCCTCCCCCCCCCCCCATGATTATTCTCCACTCCTCAGCTAGATTGTCGGAGAGGCGAATGACTTCATTCATTTTGTGTTTATTTCTATTCTTTTTCTGGGACCCTCTTGCCATTTTCATTTGGATCTCACTCACTGGCGGGTGTTGCCTGATCAGGTATCCTTCTTTTCAAGTCCACACTAGCTACCAGTAGACTGATTAAAAAAAACATTCCTGGTAGCAACGAGCTCTGAAATGGGGTGTTCCATAGACCATCTTGTGGCTTTCCATGTGGTAAACAATTATATACAGTACTGGACCACCACTCATGGACTATCATGAGTAAAACATAAGGAGATTTTGCCCGTCCTTGCTGACCTCTCGACTGAATATATCTGGATAGATTTGCTTTTTAGAATATGGATTGTGGTTCATTTATCACACTGTCTTTGGAGCATCATTCTTTGGGACTCCCGGACGCGAGTTACCCCCACCACTCCATTTCTCTTTGTGGAGCATGGGAGTCCTTACAACTTCCAGTTGCTGGAGTGGTGTAAAAAGGTATATTTCTCCTGAGTGATGCTTGAACTCATTATTTCACTCAAGGAGAAGAGGATTAAACTTG
This sequence comes from Limulus polyphemus, assembly GCF_000517525.1. Classification (NCBI taxonomy): domain Eukaryota; kingdom Metazoa; phylum Arthropoda; class Merostomata; order Xiphosura; family Limulidae; genus Limulus; species Limulus polyphemus. Next base: position 62,064 of record NW_013669463.1, read on the forward strand.
GTGCCCTCCTACCCATAACCCTGGATGTTTTTTCCAGATGTATGGTGAGACCAGGGCCAGCCTACATGAAAGCCTCCTCATAATTCTGGTTCAGAGATGACACTTAGCTATCTGGCTGAGTTGAACATAACCCTTTTTGTGTCATTATCTTCGTTTTGATGATTATGGAAGACGGTCCCCAACTCTTCATAATTCTGGTTGGACTTAGTTTGCTCCACATCCTCCTCGTTATTCTGGTGGCAGGAGGTGTTGCAGGAGGTTGGGGAGTTAGGATTCCTGTTCATAATCTCAGGCTGGGTAATCTCTGTTTCTTCAGTTTGAGTGAGACGAGAAAGGTCCCATAATTTTGAGTTTGGTTTGTTGCATTTTGTGCTTCTTTAGGTTGGGGCGAGGGTTTGTCCACTTTCGTATTGCTTGCCTTCTCTTAATAATTCCAGTGGCTCAACATGCAACATCTATAACTTTCTGGTTGGGTTTCAATAATACCACACTGCAGTCCTCATGCTCTAGCCACTATGCCTTGGATCTAGCTTTGGATCCACAGCCCTATAATTCCAACGAAGAGACGTGGGACCGCGTCTGTCTTGTTGGAGTCTCGACAAATCCCGTGAATTATATACAATATTTCATTAAGTGTAGGAGATCAGCTGGCTGGCTGACTGACTGTGACCCAGTGCATCTGGTATGCAGGAGAGGGCCATTTCTGGTATAGTTGTCCCTAAATTCGTGTTTTCTTCTCATCATGTAAGGGTTTTACCTCTGTAGCCAGTCGGCCTTTACTGTCCAGGTGTTAGATTTCACGTCGATCGGGCATAATTGTTCCAGAAGTAGTGTGGACCCCACTGGTGTGTTATTACTATAACTCATTTTCGCATACCTTTCTACACAGATGCTTTCTATATGCATCTTGCCCTCACCAGCCCCTATCTTGTCAAAGTGAGATTCTAACTATAGTGTGATGGGAGGTATGTTTCATAAATTAACATATTCCTATACCGAAAATGTATTTCCGATAATACTAACCTCACGCTCTTCCTCCCCATGATAGCCAGTGTTCAGAAGCCCTACTCTTGAGGGCATTGGGTGGCACAGTTGGGTAGGCCTTGCGTGTCATACTTTCC
>NW_013669463.1:63899-67976 GCF_000517525.1 Limulus polyphemus
TAGTTTATTCTTTCTCGATACAACTTTATAATACACAGAATTTCCACAGTCACTTTAAACTTAACAACCTTTATAACACACGCTATAAATGACAGTGATTCACACACTTTACTTCCGGTGCCTACTGCTCGCTTGACTCAATTATCTATCTATACCTATATCTTCAATCTATCTGCATATCCATCTATCGCTGGCTTTATTTACTGGACTTATATCTAAAAAAAAATGGCGCTTGGCAAACATTCGGATATTAACAGAGTTCCTCGATAAGTCATGATCCTTCTAGAAACTCCAGCGCGCATGTTCCCAGAATCGCGTGACTTCCGCTGTCGTAACAATATTTATAATCAGGATGGATTACCTTGTTAGGTATTGTCGAGAGTCTAGCAATAATTTGGGTTAGATACTTAAAACGTATTTGTTTACTTTTTAACTCCTAGAACAGTCCATTTTGAGAGGATCTAAAGTTCAAGTTAAAAGCTAGCTGTGAGGGAAACGTGAGTGTCGCGAGAAAACTCATTTTTACGGCCAGGGTGCCAAATAAAATTGCTCTGACAGTGCCCGAAAAACATAAAAAGGAGAAAATAATGGGGAGCTTATATATGAATCTGGAATAGGGGGCGCATTGATGTAAGTAGAGAAAATCACAAGATTTAACTTGCTATGGGCAATATAGTGGGGGTATAAAGGCTGAAGCAAGTGAGGTACGGTTCAAACCAATGCTTAGACGGTTAGAGAAGAGTAACTTTCGTGGGAATAAAGCTATGGTGTGTGAGGAAGTAAGTATTATCGGAAATATATTTTCAGTATAGGAAAATGTTATAAATAGTTAATATTTTATGTGTTGTCATAACGTACATGTGAAAAAATTAGGAAAGAAAATTCTTTTAGTTGCACTTGTTGACGGGGTAGCCGGAAATAAAGTCGCAGGAAAAAAAAGTCAATTTTTTTAATATCCAAATACAATGTAAAGTAATAGAACAACATTTTTAAGTTAGTTATTTATTGCAATAATAGCATGATGTGTAATATTATATGAAAGTACATGGCATATATTAATAACACAACTTGCATAACTGTTGTACAAGGAGATATATATATATATATATAAGTAAATAAAGAACGAGGCTACTCGCCTGGCTTATCTGACCTGAGGATCGTGGTGCCTACTAATCTGACTTCACAAGAGATCAGTCCGGATTACGATCCTGGATGGCTCCTCTTACATTTCATACATTATATATTGAATTTACTAACACATCATCTAATCTAAGCATTTCTTCATTGAGATTCATAGTGTCGTGCTTTTTGGTCAAAGAGTTCTCTACTAACAGTCTGACAAATGTATTCGTATATAATGCAGAGTCAACTGCACTTTCAGGTAAAAAATATATATGTGGTCAGTCATCGCATGAATGGATGGAATAATTCAATAATGAAACTTCTATGAACTTAAAAATTATAAACATAAACCTTAAAATCGTGACTTTTTTTTTCCTGTGACTTGTTTCCTACATTCGTTGACGGAAATCTTTGTAACAGTTAATAAGGGGTTAACAACCCAGTTGGAGGCCTCTACGAAACCCCTTTGGCCCTCTAGTTCTCACCCTTATTCTAAGTACTTATTGTTATTACAAAATACCTTATGTAAAAAAATATCTATAAAAAAGTGCATATTTCTAATCTGAAATCTAGTAAGAAACAGCATGTACATAAAATCATAATAACCCTTCAGATTTTTGTGTAGTTTCCTAAACCACAGTATAGTGTGTTTGTTTTTGTGTATAAGGCTTTTAAATTAATCCGAACTCAAATTCACTAATTACTGCTGATCTTCATATTGAAACCTGTACGTTGTAAAGAATAATGTAACAAAGATATTACTGATTAAACTATTCTCACTATCTACCAAATCCAAGTATACATTTACGTAGAAAAAAAAACAAACAACATTCCCTATTGTGTCCCAGTATAAACTTTCACATTTGTAATGTGAAATCTAAATAACATACAGCATGTACGTGTAGAAACTCCAAAATTAAAATATTGGATGTTTACATAACTTCATCCACAATATAATGTTTCTAGTTTGTTTTCAAATGCAAGGCTTTTGCATTAGTTCAAACTCAAATTCACTAATTACTGCCATATATATTTTACTGGTCCAAGAAAACTAGAATGGATCTTATTACATCCTGGAAGTCGAAAATAATACTACATGCTTTACTATTCTATGGTATATATATATTTTCATATCTGCGAAATTGTTGATTTTTTCTAACTTCAGATTTAAACATCCGGCTGAGGTTTTAATTCAGCCTGGGGTGTTATTATTTATTTATTTATTGTCGATTGACCGTTCAAGGACCTCGTTTGCTATTACAAAAAGCGAGTCAACCAGTTTTAAGTAGGAGGTCACTCCTGAAGAAGTTGTAGAACAAAACGTTGAGCGAAATGAAAATAAAACCTTGTTCTCGTTTTAGTCCTAGCATGATAAGTCTAAGGTGCTCCAGTCTCATCTGAACTTTCATGGAATAGTTGCATTCTATATAACTGACTTTGTGTAAGGTGTGACCTTAGACAAGCACAGCCGCATCGGGCTCAGCGATTAAACATTGAATGTTTTTAATTTCAGATTTCCCTTTTTCATGTTTGTCAGTTTTTAATCTATACTGTTGGTTATAGTTACCATTGTAGTTGTATTAAGTTTAATACTGTATCAGCCAAACTCAAGACAACAGCAATGTTTGTCTATTAAAGGAGAAATGACGCATGATCACTCGCCACATCTGACGTATTCTCCGTTTCTGTTTGCTTTTCGATCCATAAGTAGTCACGAGAAAAAGTATGTTAAAATGTTTGCCTTCTCTGTAAGTTTTTCCCAGTGCGCCAATAAAATTCAGCTGATCTGACCCAGGAAAACCACTCGGAAACCAATTTCTAAGTATTTCTTGTTGGTGATTTATTATAATGTTCACCGGGATTTTGTGATACGTCATTTAAATATACTGTTTTAGGCTGTGTTCGCTGAAGGATGTTTTTACATGGTGTAATGTTTGTGCAAAGTCTAGAAATTTCATTAAAGCTTAGGCCTCTGTAAAATCTTCAAGCATTCTGTAGTATGTAGAAAACTGTTACAATATAAGAAACGTCTGACTGAGTTGAGTTAGATTAATTAATCAGTTCAGTGTCAGTTAGTGTTTGTTTGTTTCAGAACAAAGCCACATTGCTGTGTCTACTGCAGGGAATCAAACCCTGGATTTTAGCGTTTTAAGTACGTACATTTACCGCTGTCCCATCGGGGGACGTCCGTCAATTATTAAATTTTCAAAATAGTGAATGCGTTTGTTATTCATCTCTTAGAGAGGAAAGTCTTGCAAGTAAATTAAGCTTACATTATTTTCGGAATTTCTCTTGAAACGTTGTTTGTTGAGTAATGCCTACCAGTGAACGTAACCTTTATTCTAGATAGAACATGAATGAAGAAACAAATTAATTTGTTATCGTTACGTGTACTGATCTTCGCATTATTATTTCCTAATAACCCAAAATAACCCGCCCAACTATATAATTATTATAATACGTTACAATACATTGAATTGCGTTTGGAAGCATTACATATGATAAGGTATTTTATTTTGAAGTGTTTTTTGTTTTAAGATTTGTAGTTTAATCATGACGACAAAATCTCGCATTGATTTCAATGTTTTCAGCTTCGCGTTTTTAAATTTGCACAAAGCTCTCCACCTATTTAAGTATCCTCCCATCCTCTTCCTCTCCACCTATTTAAGCCTCCTCCCATCCTCTTCCTCTCCACCTATTTAAGCCTCCTCCCATCCTCTTCCTCTCCACCTATTTAAGTATCCTCCCATCCTCTTCCTCTCCACCTATTTAAGTCCTCCCATCCTCTTCCTCTCCACCTATTTAAGTATCCTCCCATCCTCTTCACCTATTTAAGCCTCCTCCCATCCTCTTCCTCTCCACCTATTTAAGCCTCCTCCTATCCTCTTCCTCTCCACCTATTTAAGTATCCTCCCATCCTCTTCACCTATTTAAGCCTCCTCCCATCCTCTTCCT